>NW_011889221.1:1157554-1195152 GCF_000151845.1 Pteropus vampyrus | reverse complement strand
TTTTGTAGTTTTGTCTTCTGATTGTGATTTGGTAAGCAAACAAATATCAAGTATCTGACTTTCTTTTTCTCCAAATCCCCTAATTTCTGAATTGTGAAAGTCCAGTGAATCTTTATCTTCCTGGGGTCAGTTTAGAAATCTAATCACAAATCGTATATGTTGATTTTTAAGACAGTGTTCTTAAGTCTGCATTTTGACATTAGTTCTGTATTTGATAGTTGTAACAATGGAAAGCAGAGAACTCTAGGTGACTATTTGGATGAAATATTTTAATTATTTTCCTTCTTTCTCTATTGATTAGTAAGTAAATGATGATAATGAAAATTCCTCTTCCATTTCCCATCTCTTTCTGCTTTACTGTAGTGTGTGGATATTATACTACTTATTTTCTCTTAGGAGCTTGTTTTGTGCTTTATTCCAGACACAAAATAAATAGCAAAGAGATGGTGTAGCATTGTATTCTGCAGAAAACACTAGGTAGGAAGCTTGGCCCTGAGAGCTAAATCTAACTCACAAAGTAGCCTTGAGCAAGTTACTTAAATTCTCTGTGTTCTTCATCTGTGAGTTGGAAAGAACAAAAGTATATGTGAAGATGAAAAATAAGGAGTTGTTATCAACATCCCTCACCACAGTGGTGCATTTGTTACAGTTAATGAACCTACGTTGACACATTCTTGGGAGAGGCTGTGCCCATATAGGGGCAGGAAGATATATGGGAAATCTCTGTACCCTCCTCTCAATTTTGTTGTGAATTTAAAAGTGCTCTAAAATAGTCTTTAATAAAAACCTAATAAATTGCTGTGTGAAATAAGATTGTTACAGCTGCTGTTCGTTATGAAAGTGATATCAAAAAAATACATTTTTCTGTGTCCCTTAGAAGAAATTATAGCATTAAATCCTTTGAGAATAACCTCACTGATGATTTGATTTTAATTTGGCAATTTTTCAAAAAGTATCAATGCATGATAATATAACTACAGAAATATGATTGTATGCTTTTTAAAAGAGCTCGTTCTTTCATTCACTTATTCAGCAGATATTTATTGAGAACCTACTATGAGCCAGGCGTGGTGTTCAGCACTAGGGATATAGCTGAAAATAAAAGAAACAAAATTTCTGATCTCATAGAGTTTGAAATCTTATGAGCTTTCATCTAGGTTATTTTCCTTAAAATATTTTAAGGTATCAGCTTGCTCAGGGTAAAGAGGGCACATTGCCCTGCTATAGTGCCATGTACATGTACTGTTCTTAAACTTCCCACTATCCTATGTACTTTTTAGTAACAGAGAATTGTTGTTTAGTATGATTCTGATATGTTAATGAAGAGGTATTCATTTACAAATAACTGTTTAATCTGTAATTAAAATCAGCAGCGCTTTAAAAAATACAGTTAAAATGCATAGTCACTGGCCTGCTGTATTGAATATGCAATTGCAAAACATTAAGAAAGCATATCCTATTTATCACTTTTAATGAATCTTTCACCCTGATCCCACTGTAAGCCTTTAATGGTATTCCTGTCATCTCATCCATATGCTTACAAAAGCAGTAACTGTTCTTGGTTCTGTGCATGCCTAAGTATAAAATCAAAATCTGTAGAGGTTTTTTTTTTTTATCACCTATAAGCAAGTTAAAAAAAAAAAACAAAACACATACACACACTATTACCATATCCTCAGTAAGATGATGGGACCCTGACCATACCCTAATGTTTGCTTAGCAATCTGAAATTCATATATGCAAAAGGAATTTTTCTTATCCTTTTGAAAGAAGAATGATGAATATTTATAGAGCCTTAACTCTTTCAGGCAGGCATAAGATCATGTTTTAGAAATGACAAGAAGCTGCTTAGGGTTTTTTTTCCCCCATCATAATTCATCTTTCCAATAGGTACTGCAAAAATGAATTGTAGATTTATCAATATTGGACAATTTCCCTCCTTTCTCCGAATTAAATATGCTTTGTCTTACTTCTCTGAAATCCTTTTGAGTCATGGCTTTAAAAAGGGAGCAAGAGAGTTATCTCTGCTTTTCAGGCAAGATTCCCCAAGGGGAGGACAGCCAGCCCAGCAAGACTGCTGACTGTGTCCCTTAGGGTCAGGGCCACAATTCCACCCCCAGCATTCTACTTTGTTAGCTGTTTAGCAACGGTCCTGTCTCTGCACTTATCCATACAGCGTTGCTTTCTAAAAGTTATTCCTGTTCTGAAGCAGTAATTGGATAGAGCCCCAAGACAGTTTTCTACTTAAAATTAAAATTTTCTCCTGACTACTTGAATCAAGATATCCAGTAGTATGTTGAACTCATGAATGTGTTTCAGCTCACGGAGGTATCTTCTGGTAGTAAATGGGAGATGCATGAAATTTTGGTATTTACTCCTGGCAATAGTAGTGTTACTGATGTGTTACCAAGAGTAATCATACTTTTCCAGCACATACCCTGACTCCCAAAAGCTAAGGTGGTAATCCAAAGACAACTCAAGATTCAAGCCTGGTTAATTATTTTAATTATTTCTTTCAGGCAGATAAACTGAATCCCCCAATGTTGCTCCTCTTCATTCATTCATTCATCCTTGCCTTTGGCAATCATTAATCCCAGACTGTGTGTCAACTCTGGAAGTAAAAAGCAGAAAGAACAGTGGTGATGAGACAAGTGACAAGCTGTCAGGGCCAGCCACTGGCTCTGTCCATGGGACACTACTGCCACTGCTGTTGCTACCGCTACTGTTACCATAGCCACGGCCAGTGGGACCTCCCTTTCCACTGTGGGCCCTTAGTGTGCACTGCAGGATACCTTGCTAGTCCTACCTCCCCAGTGGAACTCTTGGAAACACAGAATTTGTGAGCCTGAAGTGGACTTTCAACTCCTTCCTCTTTTTTTTTGTTTTTTGTTTTTTTGGATGAGGATGCGAGGCCCAAAGTAAAATGCTTTGCTGGGAGTCAAACAGCCAGTTAGTTAGTGGCTGACAGTGAACTAAAGGCTTCTCGACTCCCCAATTAGTGATCTTCAAGCTCTGATCCTGTCAGCTGAGGTTCTGTCTTAAAAGGGAAGCAAATTGTACGAGTGTACCAAAAAACCTTGTGTAAGACATAAGGCCATAGATTGAGAGATCTATCACTGACTAGAGATTAAAATACAAAATTATTGGCCTTTAAAATATAAAGCACTGTAGAATTCATAATAATGTATTAAATTTTAACACTACTTTTTGGCAGAACTTTAAGGTGGAAATAGTCAAGAAGTAAAAAAAAAAAAATTACAATGTGATCTATCTATAAAGTAGAAGAAATTCAGTAGGAGAGAGGATTTTTTTAAAAATGCACTCTGCTTTTAGGATGGAAGGCAGAAACCAGCTGGCTCTTGAATGCTGAGTAAGTCACTATGTAGAGAAGAGTCTTTTAGGGTTTAGGTGACGTCCCAAGTTTTATTTTAATTACATACTGCCGCATGCAGAGCGTGTAAAGCATTAAAATGTCCCACCTCAGGTCTCTAGCCTACGATTTAAAGACTTGACTATTCTCAAGTTCTCTAAGTTCCTGACTACAGTAACTTTACAGCAGTTTGGAAAATCCAGACTTGCTAAATAGGTTCAGTAGGTTTTCCCAGCTACTCAGTGGGTTGGCTCCGTTTCTGCTATTTAGTTTCAGTAACAATTGCAGAGGTTCCTGTCTACATCTGTGATAAACATATTTTCCTAGAGCAACTTGTAGACATGGCAGTGTTCAGGTTTAAGTAGACTATGTAATGTTGTGTTTGGCAGGAGAGGCCATTGAAAAAAAATCAAAGCTGCCCTCATAACCAGATTCCTTTTGAAAGGAGTTACTGATCAAAAAATGCCACTCACATTTGGAAGTTGTTTGGATTGAATAACTACATCCTTTTCTCTCCCCTTTCCACACAATCCTTCCCCCAAAGGAGATTGATATGAAAAAGTACATAGGATCACTTGAAGTTTTCTTCTTTCTTAGTAATCACCCTGGAAGAATATATTTTTTTTATTCTTGCTTTAACTAGACTCTTATTTTTGGTTTAAATTTATACAAAGGCCACCCACGTGTTCACCTGCAACCTCAATTTTCTGGTGTTGGGTTTCATATATTTTCTCAGTTGTCGGTCATCAAGAGGAAATAGAGAAGATAGGTCTGAACCAGACTTCTCCCATTTAAATCGCATATGTGTATGTGTAAATGTGGGTGTTTCTGTGCGTGCATGTGTGCGTGCGTGCATGCGTGCGTGCATGCGTGCGTGCTCACAGCTAATTACAATTTGCAATAAAATCTGGTAGAATTTCAATTTAGCCTCATTAACTCTGAGACAGAAGTAATATTTAAGGAGAAAAACAGAATAGATGAAGAGAAACAAGTAGATCAATTCTCTTTCAAATAAGGACATTTTCAGGGGAACTAGTATTTATTTTTTTTAGGTCATCCTTGCAGATTCTCAATATTATATACCTCTAAACTGAGTGGCAGGACTTGTATGTGCTTGAAGAAGCTACATTTTCACAGCAGGGGAGGAAATCGGGATAAAGCATTGAGATGCAGGTGCACAGTAATACAAGTGGGCTCTTTCCCCTGCAGCCTGAATGCCAGGCCAATAAAGCAGAAGCTCTCAAGCTGAGCTCTCTGGGTCTCCCAGAGCTAAGCCAAGATGTGTGGGGGTGAGGGTGGAGGGGAGCAGGAAAGAATAATTGTTATTCAGTCTTCTTTAATGAGACGTGTTGTCCTCTGCTGAAAGATTGTGGCAGTGTTTTTTGTTATGCTAATTAGACACCATTAGAGCTTGGCTGTCTTTGATTTCAGCTTAATCCTTTCTGCTTCCTCAGCCTCAATCTCAACTGGCAAATGGTTAAAAGATGGTGGTGTGTACTGCACATGTTATTTATTGCTCACATCTATGCTGCGTTCTTTGGTATCAGGGTTCATAACGAAAGATTTATCTTACCAAAGGTGGTATATATTTTGGACATTCTTTTTTGGCTTTTTAAAAAACAAATTTGAGAATGATCAATTGCTGCCTTTTTCATCCAAATGCCATTGTTTTTTACATAGTCGCTTTTGCAGCTACACAAAGTGGGAAATGACAGATTGGAAAATTTAGATGTCCTCTCCTTGGATGCCTGGATTTCTCTGAAAACAATGAGCGTGTTGATCATTGTTTAGCTTTCGGGGAAGCTGTGGTCAACCAGAAAGATGGAAGCAAGAATAATTTAGAGGTCAAAAAGGGAAATTTAGTAATTCATAATTCCTACCTTTACAATTTATAGATATGTATGTATTCTTTCCAGAAATTTAAGTATTGCATTTACATGATTACTGCAATGAAGAGTGTTTGTGGTGAGTTAAAAAAAAAATTTTTTTTGATGACAAATATTGTCCTTCCTAAATAGTAAAATAGGGGATTTCTGTTAAATCCTTAAAACCAGACAATAATGTTTTAGAGCAGCCCTGTCCAATAGAAATATAGTGTGAACCACAGATATTATTTTAAATTTTCTGGTAGCTACACTAAAAACGTAAAAAACAGGTGAAATTTTAATATATTTTATTTAACCCAATATATCAAAAATATTTCAACATGTAATCAATATGAAATTAATGAAATAGTTTGCATTGTATTCGTGTTAAGATTTTGAAATCCAGTGTGTATTTTGTACTGGAGTATATTGTAAAGCACATCTCAGTTGGGATTTGCCACATGTGGCTAATGGCTACTGTGCTGGATGGTGCAGGTTTAGAGTGAATCATTAATTCATTTGCTAAAAACAATTGTCAGGATAAAATCCATTTTTAATGTATGGAGAAATATTACCAACTGTATGACTTTGACTACATCACTTAATCTCTCATGAACCTTAGTCTTCTCATCTGTAAAATGAAGGGTTCCGCTAAACGATCTGTGCATTCCTCCAGTGCCAGCTCTGAATTTATGATTCTAAAAATTCATATTTAGAAGCTAGGTGAGCTAGAACTTTTCCATCCTCTCCTGTAATTTCATATTTGAAAAGGAACCTCTTTCATGGCAAAGAAAATTGGAAGGTATCACGCATACCATACCCACACCTTTTTTTCTCAAAATGTCTGAATCTTTCTTTGAATTTGGAGTCTTACACTGTTTTGATGAAGTATACAGTAGGGTAGAAGACTGAAGTTACCTGGCTCTCAGTAATCATTGCTCAGTGCTTTTGGAATGAGGGCTTTGAGCAGAGGTATAAGGAGAGTTGGTTGGTAATTACTGTACCTTACTAGATTACATCAACACTGAATCTCTAAAACTTGGTCATCTATCTTTCTCATTTCTGGCTCATTTAATGTATCGTCAGTGAAACAAAAGCCCTAAAGACACTTTCCAAGAACGCAGTCTATTCAGTAGTTCTGAGCTATAAGTTTAGTTAACCTTTGTTCCTTTTTGAGAAGTTCATCAAAGGTTAGCCCAGACTAACTGCATAATGACTGATAGAGACCAATGAAAAAAGATAGGAAGGTGGAAGTGATGGGGATCATTCTTCAATCTTAGAATTGAATTTTTAATTAAAAAAAAAAAATTCTGCCCACATAGTCCTATATTGGCCCCACTTAGCCATCCAGTTGATAGGATCTCATGGATAGATGCCACTAGGGCATCTGGCCATAGGACTTTAGATAGTTTTAACTGTTGAGTGCTTTCCTGTACTGCCTAGGCATTGTAGAGTTTGTCTGGTGTGGGAAAAATAGATTTAACATGCTTGTGCCAGGTCTGTGATAAGGAAGGACAACTTGTTTCAGTTTGTTGAGAGAGAGTAGATTTTATGTGTTCTTACCACAAAAGCATTGTAGGGAACACCTTAGAATGTTCTAGAATACCAAAAATGGTTAAGATTTGGCTGTGTTTTAAATTGGAGGTTCAGTCAGCACTCACGTATAGATCTCCGATGCTGAAAAGGAATCAGGTCGGCATTTGTCACGTAACTATTTGCTGTTGAGAATTCTTTTAACTAGATCAATAAAGCATCATTACTGTACTATTACTGTTGGCTCTCAACCAGCAGATGAAATAGCTTTGTTATTAAGAATGGGATTTACTGGGAAGAGACTCCTTTGGGTTGTCTTTCTCTTACTGGGACGGGCACATGGCTAGGAAAAAAACAGCCGGCAGTTGAAGAAAACAGCACACGGGGCTGTTGTAGCAGAAATGTCATTGTCTGAATTGATTCAACTGAACCACCTTCTGTCTGGTCTTTGGATCCTGTATCCGGGCTTTGGGAGGGAGGACTTTCAAAAAGCCAAATTATTTTTCAGTTTTCCTTCATGTTTAGGTTATTTCTGAAATATGAGAAAGGAATAATAGGGCCACTCAGATACTCCTGGCAATTAATAGATATACATAGGTTAAATTCGTAAAGGTATGGATATTCTACCTCAAAGGGACATTCTTTCTCTTTTGAACATATTTAATCCTATTAATAATGAGCTAAAGAATGTGTTCTTTCATATAGAAGATTCTGTTTTTTAAAAATCTAATAGAATGTATTTTCTGTCATTGTTTAAAAGTCAGATACAAGTCCAGTCCCTTTGACAATAAACTGTCCAACATGTACTCTCAAGAATCCTTAAGTAGACTGATAAACTAATGGCAAGCATTTTGAATACAACGGACCGTGAGTCTCATTACTTGTTTTCTATGCTAGCATCATTTTTGACACACATTCCTGTGTCATGGCCCTATTTCATTATAGAATGGCATTGTGGAGTAAGGATGATATTAAATTTTAATGTTATTGCTATTATTACTGTTGACTGTTTTTAGCATAAGTATGCCTGGTTCTTTAATTCCAGCTTCTGCAGGGCCAGAAAACAGAAGTGTGCATAAACAGTCAGGAAAATTACTGTATACCCTGGAGACCCAGCATCGCATGCTCTGCCTGTTGTGAATGATGAATCAAAATGGAAAGGTTATCATTTTCATTAGCTAGGAAAGAACAAGACCATACTTTTCTCCAAGTGTAATTACAGTGGTTCACTGGCAACATTACACTGCAGTAATTAGTCGAAAGGTGTATGTGAGGGCAGGCTTTTGCACAGACACTAGAAATATTATTTTAGAGTTTAAGGTCATAGCCTGGTGTTTAACATGTTCAAGGCAGCTTTGGGGGGGTAGGGGGGACTAATTTGACTGGAACTAAAGAAAGACATTTGACATTTCCCAGAGTCATGCATTCAGAAACCAGTCAAGTAGACAAATTATTTTTTATTATATACAAAAAAACAAAAACAAAAACATAGCTGCAGAAGTAGCATGTCAGAATATTTTGTAGGGTAAACAGAGATGGAATTCAAGTTTATTAGGAACATGATGTAAATAATTACAAGAGCTTTTGATGTGTGTGTTTCAATCTCCATTTTTCCCCTAAGGCAATTGGACAGAGAAATTAATTGCTAGAAACTTTTTATGGGAAGCAAAATAATTTCTTTACCTCCTTGTAAGTGTTTTCCAGAAATAAACATTTCTCTTACACCAGCCCTCAAATATATATCTATCCTTTGTGAATGTTTTTTGGATACTCTGAGCAGTTATATTGAAATCTTGAACTCTAACTTAATCTAACCTTTCAGAATAGAAATTGAATTGAAATTATTTTCCAAAGCCATATCTCATGTTTTCTGTTTAAGGAGAACAAAAGTGAGAAGGGAAAAAAACAAAGAAGTAAAGATAAAAGTAAACTTGACGTAAAGTGTATTTTTAAAGACATATATGAGTTTAAAAGAAACTTTTTGCTTCTAGTCCAAAGAATACTTACTTATACCAGTGACATTTCTTAGTGGGTTAAAAGTGAAGGCCCAGATACTCAAATGTTAATATGTTTGTTTAATTTCGGTATTATCTGCCTGTCTTGAAGCAATTCTTTTTCATTTCTCTCTTTAAATCCTTATATAGCCATGTAGAATATTGTTTATTTTAGGACAAATGGAGAAATAGGGTTTACTTGAATGAGCATTCATTGAGCAGCCAAATTCTCTTGGAAACCACTGCTTTTTTAATGCTGGTATGTTTTTTTGTGTGTGCATTATCTGACCATATGGTTAGAACTGATGTTTCTCACAACTTCAGGCACTTGGGAAATTTTAAGCATAGATGTGACACAAAAAACACAGCCTAGCCGATTATGTAACACACTGAAATATCTACCCAAAAATTGAATTTAAAAAACATTGCTTTTTGTTTGTCACAGATGTTTCTCTACTAAAGGAAAAGTCATCATTGCAGAATTAGATCTATGGTGTTGTATGTTTCCTTTAGCTAACAGTTAAATAGGAGACATCAGGTAGTGAGAATGGTTCTAAGACTTCCTTTTCTTCTCTCCGCCACCAAGTAAATCACTGCATCTTGAAGGACCTCAGTTTCCCCTCTGTGAAATCAGAGATTCTTAAGCCTCCTTCAGGGTCCTACCTTCTTTGTCTAGTTAGGGGAATACTGTATTTTCTGCCTTTTCTTTTTTAAAGCATATGAGCTCGTCTCATATTTTTTTCAACAAGGCTTAGAAAATTGTGCCACACTCATTTTTTCATAGTCAGGCTCTAATTTCCAGGAACTCTATGAGATCCCCATTAATGCAGGATCTCATTGGTCTTGTTGGTTTTTTTTTTTTGTTTTCGTTTTTGTTTTTGCACCTTCCCTCCCTTCAGCGACCCATCTGTGAAATGGAGGAGGTTTTTTACAAGACTATTTTTATAATTTATTTTTCATAAAATGTCTTTTTAAAGTCAGGTTAAATGGACTAAATGAAGTTCTGCACATTCTAGGAAAAATTACTTTCTCCACTGACATTTGATGTGAATACATTACAAAGTATGCCTAGCTTGTTAAAGCAGACACCAGGACTGACAGCCACTTTCAAAAGTCCTGACAAATGTCCCCGAGGTCAAACTGTCAATGGAAACTGAGTTCCCATAGAAATGCTATAACAGGGGCTGTATTCCCACCCCAACTTCTTAAACTCTAAAATGTTCGAGAAATTAAATAAGCATTTTATTTAATCAACTATAAATTAATTACCTATAAAGTAAATCAGAAGAAAAAAGGACATCTTCCTTAAGATTATTTTTAAAAGGGCTTTATGGGGAAGATTTTGACAGGCTTCTTGGTCACTCTATAGCTTTTTAAGAGACTGTGTAAGCGTTTTTTGGTGGGTATTAAAGATGACGTTATTTTAAGTGCCACAAGACAGTAGCTGTAATTTGCAGAGAGCTCTAAGCATACATATACTGAAAGAAAAGAGAGTCTGGATTTGGAGTACATATTTCCTTCATCTGAAACCTTCTGGGTATACCAATCCCTAACCTACAGATCTAGCATGAATTATGACTTAGAATTTTGGAACAAAATATCCTTTGAATATTATAATCTTTCCTCTTCAGCCCTACTCTCCTCTTCCCACCTCCATGTCACTTCGGCCAAACTTATTTTTTAGATGAGGAAAGTGAAGGCCCAAAACATAGTCAGAGCTCTTTTATCTTAAAAATAATCTACCCAAACCCTGAGTCCTCGCACCCTCCTGTCCAGTTCAAATGTGTGGCATTTGATGTTTTTGAGTAATCGTTCCTCAGACTCCTCTCCCCTGGGTTTCTGCTAGAACTATGCATTTTTGCTTCTGACCAATCCTTCTTCCTCTAAATCACTCTCCCCTTTCTTCCTAGCCTTGAATGTTCCAGTTATCTTGAGGCCTCCCTCTACACCCTTCTTTGGGTTCACAGTTCAACCACATCTTAGTCATATTTGCTAAACAGCCATATTATCCTATTAGTCATAAAGTTAAAAAAAAAAAAAGTTATTTTCAACTTCATATATTTGCAGGAGTTTGTTCATTTTTTAAATTACACAAGCGTTCTTTCTGTTAACTTCTTCTGCAGAGGGCTTGCTTCAGGCCAGTGATGTAACTTGGCATTCTTGTCAGTGAGTCCAGTTGTTAAGCAAGGTTTTATCAATGATGGTGAGGTAGTCACAGATGCCAACTCTACTTCTCAGCAGAATATCAAAATGAGTACAGATGTTGCAGAATATCAGATAGACAGCGTATTCCTCACTATTGTTTCTAAGACTGACTAATCTGATGATTTCTAGTGGCTTATCTCTGTCATTGGCATATTACATAGCTGGGTGGTGGATGTCCTAGAGATTTAAGGATATAGGTAGCCTTGTCTTTTTTCTCCAGTGGCCCTGCCTGTTTTCTCTTAGACTGGGACTTTTTTGTTGGATAGCAGAGGTATTCGTAGGCAAATCTGGATGACTACCCTAAATCTTGTTACGTGCAGGTCTTTAACCACACTCGGTTATCATGTAGGATTGAGGAGAAACCAGTTGGAAAGTATGGGGAGGAGGTGGCTTATTAAAATTAAAAAAAAAAAAAGACCTGAGGCTTATATACATACCTTGGCCCATAAGCTTCATTACTGTCACCAAGGCAAAATTGCCTCTTCCAAAGTTCCATCTGAATGCTCCCTTCCTTAGCATCATTGCTGTTTTTAAGGTTATTTGAAATAGCTGATTCTCTTAAAGGTTCATTACGTTCACTTATATTCATTTCATTGCAACTTTAGTCTTTAAAGAATTTGAAGGAGAGCATTTATTATTTGTTTTTCTTGGGTTTTATTTTTTTGGTAGGGGTGGTGGGGATAGATTGTAGCAGCTTTTGATCAAAGTCTTAGCCTTTTTATGCTCATTTTTGCCTAGTAGTCTCTGGGGAATTTTAAGAGCCTCACCAATGAAATTAAAAAAAAAAAAAAAAAATCCGAGGCTGAGAGGACAAAAGGGTGAGTGGAGAGGTGTTTGCCACCATAAATTAATGCACAAAGCAGTTTTCCTGAACCGCTTTGACAAATAATAAATACTCACCTAGAAATAGTTCTCTGATGGTTGATCAAAAGCCCTGCCCTCTACTGTATAAACATAGCAAGACTTTCTAACTCTCTGTGTATATATTACTGTCATCATTATTATCTCCAGGTAAAATAGAACAGCCCAAAAATGATGACTACAACTGCCCACATTAATTCTAACAGGAGGAAAAAAGCAGCATACTTTTTAAGTGGCTCTACAATCACATATTGTTGTTAGATTAATTTCCTGAAAACTTAATGTTAGATAGAGTGTAATTGCAGATTTCCTTAAGAACCATTGACAGACACTTATCCTAAGTTATAAGCAACTCACACTGTGAAATGTGTGCAAACATTCTAAGTTTTCTTCCAGAAAAATATACTTCAATGAAACTAAGAATTCATCAGTCTTTTTTAATAAACAAAGCTCAAAGTAGAAGTTGAAGGAACTTTCTTTTGTTGCTACTTGATTTTAAAAGAGATTAATGTTGCAGGAACTTTATTGGTTTTCAGGGAATGAAATAAGTCTTTGATAAGTCTCATCCTAGAAACCTTACAACCTTGGGCTAAGGGTGCTACATTTTGAATGAAATAGTAAAAAAAAAAAAAAAAAAAAGTAAATTGTGGTGTATTTAGGTTTTGGCATTGTATGATGGAGAGGGGAGTTTTTTGTTTTTTTTTTTTTAATTGTTAGGTGGTCTATTTAGTGCAGCTGTGTTTATGTTTCCTAAATGGTAACTGCCTGAATATGGTGGCAAATCCCTACATATGAAAATTGGGATTGCTTTCTAAAAATCATCTTGCCAATGTGCTTTAATATGGAGGGTTATATTTATCAAGTAGCAATGGAAAAAATAATTCTTGGTTCAGTCATTCAATACAGCTGGTTGCTACATTAGACATTTTGACAGCCTTATAAAAATAATTAATCGATACTTAAAAATAAATAATTTCACAGTGGAATAAATTTGAAAATGGTAAACATTTTTTAGAATAGCCACATGTCTTTAACCAATTTTTTGTCTGATTCAACTTCTTAGTTATTAAAAAATGCATGCTTAGATCATGAACGTAGATTGGTCCTGAAGCGAATTAACAGTCTTATTTTTTTGCTGTCTTTCTCTTTTAAAAAGTGAATTTGAGGTCATGGCTGTAATAAAGAAGAGACAGTTGCCTATGACAGAGAAAATGTATATAATAAATAAATAGCTGTGTGAATCAGTCAGTATTTTCAGAATCATATGCAGTGTGTGAAATATTTAGGTGCAAGGACTTAATGACTAGTTTTTGGAGGCACTTTCTTTAGTGTTACATCCCTCATAACTCAAATTAGTGTTTATTACTATTCTATCCTATTGCCAAAATATTTTCATGAATTTGGATTAGAAGCAGCTTGTTCTGGCTTGTTTTGCAACTTTGTTTCAAGAAACAAAGTGATATTTAGAAGATTTTTGTATGTCTTGGAAGCCTTAATTATCTTACTTATGTTGAAGGAGGAAATAAAAGATCAAGTTTTGTTTCATAGTTATATAAGAAAATAAGGTTTCATACTATGCTCACTTTATATTCATATAGTTAATAAAATAATGTCTTTCAGGAAATTTAAATCCATGATTCTTATATTAGCTATTAGGTAACTAGCAATCTATAATCTACTTTAAATTCAAGAGGACACTACTTGCTGGTCAAGAACCATTTGGGCTACTACCATTTATGTTGGTGTTCGTCCTTATCTTTCCTTTTTCCTCTCCTTCTATTCCCAGATTGGTGAAAGACAGCAAGTGTTAGTAACAGAAGAATCTTTTGATTCCAAGTTTTACGTGGCACACAATCGATTCTATGAACAGGTAAGAGACACTTCTGTGTTATTAAGTTTTCTCCACAATGAAAAAGAGTTCTGAAAGCAAGTCAGTTTAAGCAAAAGAGACTTAAAAAGAAGGAGGGTTGTAGAATCTTGCTTCAGCAAGTCTATTTTATAGCCTCAAACCAGGCAGGCACACATGGGGCTTATCTTTTGTGGCTTGGTCTACAAAACAATGTCTGTAAAGGAATAAGTGTGTTTTAGTCCTCATTAATCTTTGACAGCGCCAGTCTTAGGCTTTTGAGAGTTTGGAACAGGCAGTTATCACTGCCAGAATTCCCACAGCCTGGCAAAGTAGAGGGGAAAGTCCTGTTCAGAGACAGGAAGGATGTCTGCATGGGCGACATCAGCATGGAAGGGCAGGGATTTCCTCTTACTGTCACAGCACTAATACAGGTTTGTTGGTCGGTTGGTCGGCTTTTTTAGTTCTGTTTAGTTTTAATATTTTTTTTTGACTTCCACCTTGATAAAAATGCCAGGAGCAGAGGGAAAAGAGTCTTTTCCTTGGATTTAACTCATATTGCATGAACAAGGCTGGAGAGCAGTGTGAGGATCAAACCAACTTCACTTCGATAGAGTTTTCTCTGAGGCCAGCCCAAAGGGCTCCTTACTTACTCTCCTTCTTTCCCTACCCCTTGTAAGCTAGCCTGCCTTGCCCCACCGGTAACCAGACTTCTATTACAGCATTTGGGATTCTACTTCCCCAGGTGGTAAAACAATTCAAAAGTGACAGAAGCAAACCGCATGCCTCCTTCAGGGGCATTGGGATATGGAGATGGGGCGTGCCCACTCAGATCGGAGACTCTCATGGGGACACAGGGATTTCATGGGTCATTCCTGGGTTGCATTAACTTTTAAGACCAAATGGGTCTTCCTCCTTTTTTGTTCCTTTCTCATCAAATGAGAAGTGAAGTTTTTTTCTATGCATCGTGGCTGGACTTCAAGCATGGGAAGGCTCTTAAGATCAGAGTAGGCAAGTCAGGTAAGGTATGATCATGGGCAGTTGACCGTACGTGTTAGAAAGCAGGGAGACAGTAGCTGAAGAGGCTGCTCCACCAGGAACAATCTCAGACCGGGCCCTGGGTCCTCACAAAATGTACGGGGAGCTTTTCATAGCCGAGACTAACCATCCCCATTCTGTACCCAGCAGTGACTACAGTTAAGAAAGGATTTCCAGCCCTCCATGTTTGAGCTGAGTCTCTTCCCTGTTTCCATCTCATTAGCTGACTCCAGATAGCCGTTTTCCTATTCAGGCCAACCTTCTGCTCAGCCCTGGGGAGGAGCTTGATTGTATTTTGGTTGCCTCTTCTCTCTCCTTTCTCTTGCCATCTGGGTTTTTGCCTCAGCGGGGAACTTTTTTTCCCCCTTCATTTTAAAGGCAATGGCATGCCTCATTAGCTGTTTCCTCCAATTTAAAGCAGTCGGGCTTTTTCCAATTATTAAAACTGGAGGGGGAAAATACACTGAGCCCTTCATTCAGATCAAGGCAGCAGATCAAGGAGTTATTCTCCCCCAGAATAGTACCAAATCTCCCAGGAATAGTTTACTCTAGAGATTTTCTTGTTTTATAAAAATTGATTTAAAAAGGCTTTCATATCCTGGTACTAAGGCTCTTTTAGTTGGTTTGCTTGCCATGAGTAATTCACCACCCAGGTGACCTTTTTCCTATACTTTGATGAAGCAGTGTACTCAGTGGTCATAAAAAATCAAACTCAGAAAGACCCAGATTTAATTTTGCCTCAGAGAAATTGGCTGTGGAACTTCTGGCTCTCCTCTGACTTTTTTTTTTTTTTTTTTTTTGTCTCTACAACTAAGCATATCAAAGATTTCATAGAAATTATTTTTCTAATAAGATGAGTACCAGAAGTAAAGATTGTATCAAGATATCAAAGTATTGCTGGATTAGAATTAGTGTATTTATTTTGGATCCTAACTTTAAAAGGTTGGCAAGTAGCTACAGTACTAAAATAAAAGTGTGAAGGAGACATAATGCATACAAACTGCCTATAAGTCCCAAAGGAGAGGAAACATTTGCTCCAGGTAAACAAGTACTTTTATCAGAAATCTCTAGTGGAAAGACAACATCTGACAGTTTTTTGTGAACTAGCCAAAGTACCCTTCAAAGTAGCTGATTCTACATGGAGGTAAAACTAACACATGTATTTTATAACAGAGCAAAAGAAATGAATGGCAACCATTAGTTAAAGGAGTCATTTACCTCCAAACACCCATGGTTGGGATATTGAAAAGGTTGCTTTTAAATGTTCATTTTCTTCCCCCAAAAACACATGCTCATGCACATGTGCACACACATACATACACAGAAACATGCAGGCCTTTATTTGAAGTGTCTACTCAAACCATCATTCTGACAGCTAACTTGGAAGCTATTAAAAGTATGAGGCTCTCATCAGTGTTGTCTCAGTTTTCTTCATTGCTTAGGGCAGCCAAGAGCAAAATATCAAAGTCCTTTCCAAAAGTGACTGGCTGACTGCTGGGGGATTTCCCAGTTCTGCCTTCCACATGCCTCAGGAAAGCAGGCGTCCTGCAATGAAAGAGCACTGTCTGCAGCCCGCCGCTCCTCCCAGAAGTGCCTTCCCTTCCTACTAGATCCCCAAGTCCTGGCGCAGCTGGAAGATGGAGCC
This sequence comes from Pteropus vampyrus, assembly GCF_000151845.1. Classification (NCBI taxonomy): domain Eukaryota; kingdom Metazoa; phylum Chordata; class Mammalia; order Chiroptera; family Pteropodidae; genus Pteropus; species Pteropus vampyrus. The sequence continues at coordinate 1,178,795 of NW_011889221.1, read as the reverse complement.
TGTTTGAGATGGGATCCCAGGATAGAAAAGGGACCTTAGTGGACAACTGAGGAATTCTGAATAAAGTATGGACTTTAGTTAATAGTAATATGTCAAAATTATCGCATTAATTGTGATGATGTATCATACAAATCTACAATGTTAATAGTAGGGAGTGCGGGGTATATAGGAACTCCTTGCTCTCTTTGCAATAATTCTGTAAATCTAAAACTGTTCTAAAATTGTTTACTTTAAAAAGAATTAAGCCTTCTGAAATTTTTTTTAAAGGTTTTAGTGCCAAAGAACCCCATATTCATGGGGAAAATGGTCGAAGTGGACATTTATGAATCAGGAAAGCATTTTATGAAAGGGCGGCCAGTTTCAGACGCCAAAGTATGCACGCCATCCATCAGCAAACCATTAGCAAAAGGAGAAGTCTCAGGTTTAACAGAGGTGAGTAAAAGATGCTTTCCTCTCCACCCTGCTAGTAAAACAGCAGCTGTGGAAGCACAGTGATTCCAGACCATGTTTCTGTTATCATTTATAGTTCCCTTTTTATGCATGCATACGGTTTTAATCCTTTCCGACAGATTGAAATCTGAATTATAAAGATGCATTTTTGCTGATGCCTTTAGCTTTTTTTTTTGTTTAACTCTGCCTGTAAAGGGAATAAGCCGTTTCTGCTTCTAGGCTAGAAGTAGAAGGCAAAAGCCATTATTTTCAGGTGAAAGATTTAACACTGAAGATGGTCTGATCCAGTATGTTTCTGTGTCAGTAGATCCTGAATGGAAGGGGGTGAGGAAAAGAATATTTTCTTGCTTTACAAAGCTGTTTATAATATAGTAAAAATCTACAGTTAAAACAGGCACCAAACTATGCCAGTATATGTGCGTATGGTACTTCTCTCTAGGGTGTTAGCTGAATATCTGCTTTAGTCATGAGCAGTGAAAATTAAACATTTTTTTCTTTCTATAAAAAAGTAACCTGACCCTTATTTTATACCTTGGTAAATATGGCTGTTTGCCGAGCTCTCTCTTACATTTCATTGAGCTACAGTTGTAAAAGCTGATGGAGTGTGAAATGAAAATGTGTATCACATTTCTAAGCATCATTTGATGTCCTTTCTCCAACACAATTGTTAAGTACTCCAAGAAAAGTATATAGCAATGACTTAACATACAGGAAAAAAAGATAAGTGGTATTTATCTGGCCATATAATTCTAAAATTGTTTCAATACGTTTTATCTTTTCCCTCAAAATAAATTGCAAGGACATGTTAATTAAACTTTGGGAGTAGTGACAAAGAGGATACTATTATCTGTATTCTCACTTAGTATGGTGATACACTGTGGTGTCCAAACATGAGTGACCTCTCTCATGAGCTTGACAAGTGCATGTGAAGAATCTGTATGCACAGCCATCTGACTGATAATGGAATGACGTAGAATAGCCTTTGTCAAAACCCTGCCAAGTGTGTCATCCGGCTAAACCAGGAGTGAACTCTAAGCTTGATAAGCATAACCATTAATGTTTGCTGTTGTTTAAAAAATAAAAGATGTTTGGGGGTTGGGATGGATGGCCAGGAAGGAACCACATAATTCCAACGTTTAAATCATATTGCTAGAAACATGGTTTTTTGATATGTTATCTAATACTTAAGAAATTTGTAAAGGAAGTTGGCTTATTTTTTTTTTTTTTCTGCACTGTGTGTTTTACAAGCTTGATTTTAATATGCTGCAGTAAAAAAGATCACAACGAATGGCAATAGTGGACAAATTATTGTTTCAAAGACCCTGACTGATTTAATTCATTCATGTATGCCTATGGAAAAAGATGGTATTTTAAAACATCATCATCAATAATACATAAATCAGGAAAATTAGTACCCTTTAATTAGTTTCTTACCTATAACATTACTTTCTAGGAGGGCGGCCCTATTTAAATTCTATGGGGCAGTCTTTTCTACTCTACTTTTCCTCCCTCCAGCCTATAAAATGGTATTTTCGTCTGTCAGACCACCAGCCGTTCTCTGAGCTGGTATGGCCCAAAAGACCTAGGTGAGATGAGGACAATGGTCAGTTGGCTGCTGGCCCGCGTTGGCCTCTAGGAATAGTCTTATAACGTGCATGAGGCCAAAGGGTCAGGAATATTGATTTGAGTATTTGCATTATGGAAAACATCAGGCAAGTCCTTTATCACCATTCGTGACTTCATGTAAATTAATTAACACAGCTTTATGCTTCATTATTTGTCAGCTTTAAAGATATGCAAAACTCAGGATTGAAAAGCCTCTTTTAATGAATTTGTCCTGATGTCAAAATGTTTTCGCCGATGATAGGAACCAAAATAAATTAAGCAGGAACAGAACAGCTTCCATTTTTTTGTAGGATTTAGAAGTAGATGATAGAAGTTATAATCATGTCTTGGATATTCCAGGCACTTCGCACACTGATAAAGGTGCTGGCGCAATCAAATGAAAAAATTAGCTTAACCCTGTGGGTGAAGCACAGCCTTGGGTTTAGGTAGATCTGGGTTTACATCCGGACTTGCCAGTTTGCCCTAGGGATGTGACTCCTGAGCTTCAGTTTAGTCTGTTAAATGGGAATGATAATATCGATCCCAGTGGAGTTGTTGAAAGGAATACATTCAATAGTTTATGTAAACCACTTGATCCTATCCCTGGAAAGTAGTCAGTCAACAGTTACTAAGTGGGCATGGTCCCTTTTCCCCAAATTTTGTTGCATCTGGAAGAAGCAGACTCTGAAGATGACCTGGTACTAGCAGTTTGGGTTTCGTTCATTATTTTATCATGATCATGTTGCACGAGGGCAAGAGTGGGGTGAATTTCTCAATGAGGATAACCTATTCAGTATCTGAGAACCAATCCCATCAGAATTTCTAGCTTGCTGAAATTTCCTGAGGTTTTCTTGAATGATAATCTCCCCCTCCTACACACTTTATAAAGAAATCTGGAAAGGTCAAAGCATCTAAAGCAAAATAATGTGTTTAAAAAAATTATTTTTCATAGTAAATGAATTTCCTTGAGAATTTTATGATTATTCTTTAAGAATTTGGCCCCATGCTGCTGTGGACTTATTTCGTCTCACTTTAGGCCCTGCTGGCGTCTTTTGATAAAACCGGTGAGAGGTAAACAGACTAGGGGGAAAAGCACAGGCTGGGTGAGAGTCATGAGATCTGGATTATAGAATTCTGACATTTGCATGCAGTAACAGGTTTTGTGACCTTTTGTACATCAGTTAAGTTCCCTGAACCTCAGTTGTCCCTAAGATTCTGTGATTGAAATATTGCATTTGACAAAAATGAATGGAATGCCTACCCTGTGGCAGGACTTTGAAATCTATAAATATTAATAGAAATCGGGCCTTGCATTTTCAAATAATAATAGGTAAAGGCCTATAACATGATGGCAAATGAAAGCTATAATAAAGTCAAAAGGTTACTGTCCTCTAAGAAATTATATTCTAGTGGAAACTGCATATAGTAACATCTTTTTATGATTATTACTATTCTTTTCAGTTTGGTTAGAGGAAAGGGGGATTAGAAGGGGAGAATAAGAAAGACAGACAAAATGAGTCTGATCAACTTTAGGGAAGATGTGAGCCAAAATGCCACCTCCATCCTCATAGGGAACATTTTTTAATAAGTTCCATTTAAGGATAATTTATTTCAGAAAAAGGTTGTATAATTATTATCCAATGGAAGGCATCATAGAGTTTAAAGGGATAAAATATAAACCAAGGAAAGGCTAGGTCATGAAACTTTTGTCTGTAAATTGTCATGAGACTTTGTTTTTAGGAGGGAGAAGGGATGAGAGAAATTCCACAGGGAACACTTAAGTGTTCATGGATGATCTAGCATGATAATTCTCAAGTGTGGTCCCCAAACTTACAGCATGAGCAGTATCTGAGTACTTGTTAAAGAGACAAATTCTCAGGCCTCAACCCAGACCTGAGTCAGAAGCTCTAAGAGTGAGACCCAGTAATCTGATTTTTAATAAGCTCTCCAGGTTGATGCTGGTGCATGCTGAAGTTTGAGAAGCACTCTTCTGGGAAAATGACTCTCAAGTGGAGAGGAGTGTTTGATATTTGTAAGAGCAGTTTTAATATTTTAATGTAATAATACCAGATTTTCACAGTACCAGCTTTAGAAAATAGAGTTGAACAACATCTTGGATGATAGAGGCTGTCTCTCATCTGTGAATTAATAATTTTTCAGAAGGGGGTTATGAAAACGATGGTGGGGACAGGCAAAAGTTATGTGTGGGGATAGGTGGGTGGGTGGGGGAGTAGTTTAGTGGAAGGGGCCAGGGGAATACGAACTTTGAGAAAAACACAGTTCTAACATGTTGAGAGCATTGATATTTTTACATGCTCTGTCATAGAACTTAAATTTGTGGTAACATACCCTGTTCAATGTGATGATCTTTTTATACAATTGAAGTTTCTTTAGAAATTCCTATGCTGTTCAGTCATTTAATCTGAAGAAAACTTATGGGTAAACAGGACCTAAAGTCACTTGTACCAAATCCATGACCATTCGATAATATGAAAAATTATCTGAAAGCAGTCATCAAAAATTTGGACCAAAGTTGTTTTATCTCTATTATGGAAATTTTCTATTAATTGAAATTTGCAGGCATATGCAAAAGTAGAATAGTATAATTGCACATACTCATCACCCACCTTTAATGGCTGTCACCTCATAGCCAATCTTATGTCATCTGTGCTCTACGCCAACCCCCCTGATGATTTTCAGCAGAATTCCATTTATCATTTCATTTCATCTACATATATCAGAAAACATCTCTAAAAGATGGAGATTTTTAAAAAACGTAATCACAATACATTATCACATCTAAAAATAATTAACATTAATTCTTTATCTGACAATATTCAAATTTTGCAGTTTTTTAAACAGTATCAGGATGCAAATGAGGTCCATTCATTACAATTAGTTGGTATGTCTTGTAAATCATTTTTAATATCTCTTTTCTGTTGTTTTATTGCAGTTTATTTGTAAAAGAAACCAGGTCGTTTGTCCTGTGGCATTTCCCACAGTGTGGAATTTGCTAATTGTACCCTCTCATACAGTTTTACGGGGTTCTTTGCTGCCTGTTTGTTTTATAAGTTGGTAGTTAGATTTAGAGGCTTAATCAGATTCAGATTTGAGTTTTTGACAGGATTATTTCGTATGATGCTATGCATTTCATTATGAGGCATAGTAGTTGTGAGTGTTAGCAGTTGATAAGCATTGCCTAAGTGCATTGAGTCATTGGGGGTCACAAAATGGTGGCACTCTGATTCTGTCTTTCCTTCCTTATGTATTAGCTAAAAGTACTACTATGAAGAGAAACTTTCTCCTATCAATTTTTGTTTACCATGAGGCACAGTTCATGCGAGAAAAGTGAGAAAAGGGCTCAATACTTTCTATTTACCAGTTTTCAAATTTGAGTTGATTCTCTAGCATCTTCCAAAAGTAAGCAATGAGGGTTTTTTTAGTAATACTATGAACTTACAGATTTTTACATATTTGATGTGTTTTTATCTATAGTAGTTACTATACTTAATTGGTGCTCAAATTGTTGCATTTTTGGTTCCTCAATCCTTTTGACATTTTTCCCCCTGATTCATACTATTATCCAAATCAAATTCAGAACTTGTCTGTCTTACATCTGTAACTTCTTTATTCCACACTGAAAATCCCAGTTCCCAATAACTCAACATAATTATCACTTGCTTTATCTTGTAATATTCATATAACTGTCTGATAATAACCACACTAACACTACCACCAAGTTGTGATTACTGAAAACAGTCAAAGTTGTCGTGGTGGTTTTGCGGTTGTTTTTGTTCTTAGAGTTTATCTGCCTAGGGATGTACAGGCAAATAATGGTTTCAAAGTCGCCTGAAATTGTTCCTTCCCATACAGTTATAGCAAGAAACATTAGGAGCATTTGTTTCAGTTTGTTTTTCATTTTTAGAATTTTTTAAATTTAATTTTGTCTCATAATTATGTAAAATCTTTTGCAAAACCAAATCTACAAAAGTATGTTATACAGAGTCCACCTTCTACTTACGCCCGTCACCTCTACCTGATTACCTTTCTTACCTATTTAAGAAATTATTTGTTTTACTTTTCAGTTTATTCTTTCAATGGTTCATTTTAACAATATGAACAAATACATGTACATATTTTTAGCACTTCCTTAGATAAATTGTAGACACTTTTGCTGTTTTCACTTAATATATCTTGACAGTTATTGCATAACAGTATTTAGAAATTCAGTGAATGTTTTTAATGATTCTCGTTAGGCTATTAAACGATACATGAAAGTCTTATGTTGCTGTAGTATCTGAGATGAATAATATTGCCCTGTGTGAAATTTGCCCTTAGTCAAAGAAAAGATAGAATTACCTTATAGAGACTATCAGCTCCTAGACTGCAGGAGTCGACTGCAGCATGCTGAAAGGCATTAGGTGGTCAGAGAAACAGTAGGACAGTCAAGAGGGTAGGAGTGGTCAGTCATTCAAGCAAAACAAAGAAGGTCCAGAAGCTAATATTGGCAGTGAACATTTGCATCCCAGAAGAGAGGATGCTTTGGCCAATGGACTTCAAAAAGTCAGAAGACCATCTCAATTTGGAAATGAATGCATCTAGTTACCTTAGCCTGGTGCCATTATACATTTGATGCATTTACTTCCCTTTGTTGAGTTCATGTTTACCAGACAACCTTCTGATATTATAATTTGCCTTCCTCTGCAAATCTGCCTGCAGGAATAAAATAGGTTTGTTCAACCCTCTACAGGTGTGTTGTTAATAAATTGGCATTCTAGTTTTATACACTGGCTTCCTGCGTCCAGTCCATGTGGTGTCTTCTATGGGTGAAAATCAGTTTCTGAGCTTTCAAGGCTATGAGTCAAACCTTGAGCCAAGGCAGCAGGCCACCTCCTGTGGGCTTTGAGGGATAGCAGGAGATTTTTCCTCCCTAAATATCCGCTATTCTATTGGCTAAATGCTCCACGCTTACTGCTATGACTCAAAGCCAACATTTATGGGGTGCTTATTATGGGCCAAGTACTGTGCTAAATACTTTACATGCCTTCACTTATATCATCCTCATAGCCCTACGAGGAAGGTACTATTATTATCCCTCTTTCACAGATAAGGAATCTGAGCCTCAGTAACTCAATAAATACTTTATCCATAGTCAAAAAATGAGAAGATGAGAGAGGCAAAATAGGATTTATATCCAAGTTTTACCAACTTTCAAGCCTGCGTTTTTGTTTTTGAAATGTGGTAAAATATACACAATGTAAAATTTACTAACTTAACCATTTTTAAGTGTACAGTTCATTAGTGTTAACAGTATTTATATTGGCGTGCAACCAATCTCCATGACTTTTTCATCCTGCAAAACTGAAACTTCATACCCATTTAACAGCTTCCCATTCATTCTTCCTTCCAGCCCCTAGCAACAACCATCCTACTTTCAGCCTCAATGAATTTGACTACTCTGGCTACTTCATATGAAAGGAATCATACAGTATTTGTCTTTGTCTGACTGGCTCATTTCACTGAGTCTAACCGCCTTGAAGTTCATTCATATTGCAGCATGTGTCAGAATGTCCTTCCTTTCGAAAGCTAAATAATATTCCATTGTTGTACACATCACATTTTCTTTATTCATTCATTTGTCAATGGACACTGGGTTGTTTCTACCTTTTGGCTCTTATTAATAATGCTAGTATGAATATGGTTATACAAATATCTTTTTGAGACCTTGCTTTCAATTTGTTTGGCTATATATCCAGAAGTGGAACTACTAGATCATATGGTAATTCTATTTTTAACTTTTTTAGGAACCACTGTACTGTTTTCTACAGTAGCTATGCCATTTTACATTCCCACCCAACAGTGCACAAGGGTTCCAATTTCTTTACATCCTTGTCAACATTTGTTATTATTTTTGTTTTTGGTTTAGTTTTGGTTTTGGGGGATCTTTTGGGAGGAGAGGTAGTAGTAGCCACTTGATGGGTGTGAGGTCAAGCCTGGATTTTAAAACTCAGGCCCATACTGCCTTGCCTTTTGAATTACAAGATTCTTAATTATAACTTCTAAACAGTAGCTTCCATTTATATACGAGTAAGCTTATACCAGATACCAAAAAATAAAAAAATAGGAAAAGTAAACTGATGAGAACGTGGACAGTATTAATCATCTTCTCTGTGCTCTGTTAAAAGTAGTATTTGACTTGTAAGTCTGCCTTAGACAGACAAGAGAACATGGACACTACCGCTGTTTAATAAAGGCTAACTAGTTTTACTCCTAATGTTCTTATTCTTTTTATGGCCCATGCTCTAACAAATCACTTGACTCCTGCAATTTCTAAGATTGATATGTAAGAAATCAGAGCTATTTTGTGCCTGGTAGGAGATAGAAAATAAGAATATTCTCCCCTAATTCTAAATTTATAAATAAATTTTATTCCAAAGTTTTTCTCTTTTTGAGTCTATTGCTAGTGGTAAAGAATTGCTCTAAAGAAGAGATAGGGTGGCTTTGGGAAAAGAGCTCAAGATTTGGAGTCCGTCGACTTTGCGTTCAAATTACAATGTCTGTGATCTTGTACGACTGATTTCCTTGAATCACAGTTTCTTCATTTGTAAAATGGACATAACTGATTCACAGGAGATTAAATTAGATAATAGGGACGTAGTGCCTGGTACATACAGGTATATTAATATTTAATGAGGGGATTCAATAAGTATAGCTTTAACAGTGATTTCCTGGCTTTTAATTTTTTTACTTTAATTTTTTTTAAAAGGACTTTGCTTCCATGGGTTTTCACTCTACAAAATGATATAGATATTAATAACATGGATTCTCCATTCTGATTACTTGAGTTTGAATCCTCGTTTCATCACTTACAAGAAATATGACCATGGGCAAGTTACTACTGAATCTCTCTCTACCTCAGTTCTCTCCTCTAGAAATGGAGATAATAGTATGTACGTCATAGGATTTACATGGAAATGACCTAGCAGTCAATAATTGTTAGCTACTATCAATATTATTAATTTGTGATACATGCCAAGGCTTTGTTTTACTTTATGCAATGAAGGCGAAAATTGCACAACCTTTTATTATTTTAAATGTAATTATCAGCCATGATTTCCTACAAAATGGCAGGTGAAAGCAGACCAACTTAGGAGGTTCTTCCCGTGATGAGAGTAACAAATTGAGAAAAAGAGATTCAAACAGTCTTGTAGCATTGGCTCTTCTTACTGACAGAGATTTATTTCTCATTCTTTATGCCCACTTTTAAAGGAGAATAAAATGCCCCCAATTTCTAGAACGGAGAGCTGGATCTACTATTCTGTTTCTCACAAATGAGAGGAAGGCTGCCCCAGGGTGCCTGGCTGCCACCTGTTTCTCATCTTTTGGGACTTTGATCCTAATAATGGATTCACTTGAGCAGTTAGATAGCACAGCACCAACACAGCCGACTGCACTTAGAAAGGAAGCAGAAGTTTTCAAGGGTGGCATGGTTTGCCTCATTACCAGACAAAAGGCCAGCAGGATATTCAGGTGTAGTGAGTTTTATGTACAAAGTATACTATATTTTCAGAGCTTTGACCCTTAGAAAAGCACCGTTAAAATGCTTTCCTCTCCATCTAACATTCATTTCCAAAACCAATGAAGTGAAAGGGTCTATTAGTTCAGGGCCAGATTCGAAATCACATGAAAACTGCATTCATGAGGTTAAGAAATGGCTTAATAATTAAGTTAAAACAGTTGAAAGTGGATCTACTTTCAAACAGATCAGCTAACCGTGTTAGAGGCAAATGAGGGCGTGTTCCTTCCTATTTTCCTTCCACCCCAAGACATTGGCTCCAATCCCAAGCAGTTTTTCTAGTTTCTTTTTTTCTTTTTTAACTTTATATAAGATTGAATTCTTTGTTACCCACATGTTAAATTGGTGTCACAAACAATTAAAACCACAGTACATCTAATATTTAGTCCATTCTTTCACTTTGCATCTAATTAGTTTCCTTTGCAGGCCCATTAGGACATATTTGGGTTTTACAATCTAGATACATAGCTTTTATTCTGTGCTGCTGCGGTATATTTTATTGGACATTACAGCTCAACTAGTACGATTATGTCAGTTCAAAATATATTTAGTATGTTTGCAGTACCCTTCATGTGCCATCCAAAGTATCATCAGAATGAGCTGATGCTAAACAGTTAGCATTCATTTCACTTCCATCACTAATTATGCAATCACTGATGATAATTTTCCTCCTCCTGAGGCTTGTAGCTGGGGCATGGTAAGGGGAATCGCATGCATCAAGAAACTAATTGTGATTTGATAATAATAGCTACCATTTAGTGAGCCTCTACTATGTGCTGAGTGTTAAGGCTTTTTACTTGTATTACCTCAATTTTTTCTTCCAGCCTGGGCTAGGGCAGCTAGAACACGTGAAGTATTCCTTACACTGCTGTGCACACTCACAAAGAGGCATCGTAAGGTGGGATTGGGCAGGTACTTTCCCTGCCTCTCTATCCTTTGCCCACATTGAGGGGAGGGAATGAAAGGAGCAGTGAGCTGAGGCAAAGACATGGGCAGACCCCCAGAACAAGGAAGGGCTAAGGGCAAGAGAAAAGAATCGGGCTCCCTGAGCCTGAATCACACATACGACATGCAAGTAATACCTGGCTTCCTATGATAAGTTTTAGCATTATTGAACATAATATTATCTAGGCACTAAATATTGGAGATAGAAATAATGAATGTGATCTTGACCTCTGAGGAGATTTTCATCTGGACATTCTGGTAATACTACTATTCTATTGTGACCCCTGTAGGGAGGGATTGAGGGATTATGTAGGTACACTTGCTGCCCTGTGCAACATAACTGCTCTTGTGGTTAAAGTTTTATGGGTGATTTTTACTAAATCTGAATGAATTCATTAGAAACAAAAGTTATTCTTCATCCTAAAAGGACCAAATGGAAAAAGCTTCCTTATGAAAACCAAAGCCGTCTCTCAGAAACACCCAAACCTGAAAGATCATTTAAGCCTAATCTCCTGTCCCTTCTGGCTGGATCTAGGGGGACTCCAGGAGGATATGAACTCCTGTAATGATTTAAAGCCAGGTGTCCAGAACTGTTCTTTGCTGCTCTCATTTTGACTACATTACTTTGCCTTCAAATGTCTTTCCTTTTTACTCAGTCAACAGTTATCAGTGCCAAGTATGGCCATGTATCTCAGTTTGTCTGAGACAGTTTCAGTTCATATCCACTGTACTGATACACTTAATAATAGTACCCCTTTTTCATTCCCCTGAAGTATCTTGGTTTGGATGATAAATTATATGATCATCCTGTCAATTCCTAAAGTAGACCCAGCACTGTGCTAAGCACTGCTTAGGTTACAGAAGTCTAAGAAGTGATTCTTGCTCTCAAGGAGATGAAAATCTAGTTGGGAAGAGAAGATATGTGCATATGAAACAAAATCTATAATATATCCCATGCTAAATTAGATGGTATCAGTTCATAAAGGATTAGAAGATAGGAGACCTCTGAAGACTTGTGGTATTAGGGTATGTATGAATCAGGATTCTTTGCAGACAAAAGAAAATAGTTCACTTAGTTTAAACAGGAACGAGTTTCAGAAGGGATACTAGATAGTCCACAGAATTATTGGAAGGGCTGGAGGTAGACTCTTTGCTGAGTTTTCTAGAAAACAACACCCAGAGCCACGTAGAGGCTGCTGGTAAGAGATGTTACCTCTGCCCCCTGTCCCCTGCCCCTCCCTAGCAAGGCAGAGTTTCCAAGTTTGTACCGTAGAGACAAACATAGGATGGAAAATGTTCCTTAGAAACTATATTAGTAAGGTAAAAATGCCATTAAGGCGAACTGTCATTGTGGAGAGAGTGTTTAAACAATTTCCACTACAGAGGGTTTCATGGATGTGGTGAGATTAGAACTGGACTTTGAGGGTGAGAAGAACTTAATTAGGCAAGGGAAGAAAGAAATTTTCCACAGTGAGAAATTTTTCTCAATAAGAAATTTTTCTTTACTTTTCTCCAAGTGGTAGAGTGAGTGCACAGGAATAAATCTGGCTTTTGTGGGGGCATCCATATGCAGAAGTGAGCAGTGGGAGGAGGTGGAAAATCACATTCATTATGAAGAGTAGAACCTATGGGTTTTGAAGTCAAATAGAGTTTTAACACGTTAGACAAGAAAGCACATGTATTAGTCCATGATAATTTAGACTGTCCTGCAGTAACAAATTAACTCTGAAAACTCAGGCTTAACATAACAAAGGTTAATTTTCTGCTCGTTCTGCAACACATCTACTACCATTAATGGGCAATTTGGAATCAGATATTGTCTGTTCCACACAGCCACTCAGGGACCCAGGTTGACTGCAAGAAGAGAGTTGCTGGAGAACCAGACTTTTCACTGCCTCAGCACAGGAATGGCATATGGTTTTTCTATGCACATCCATTGGCCAGAACCATTCACATGACTCTACTTAACTTCAAGAGTCTGGGAAATACATGCTCCTGTATAAATAAGATATGGGTGAATACTAGAAGTTTCTACCTTGCACTTTGGAAAGTTTTTGAGCCCGAGCATAGCAGTGAAACTCATCTGTGTGAATAAAAGCTCATGAGAGTAGGGCTCCCTGTCTGTCCCTTTCACCACCAGCTCTAGGTCCTAGCACAGTGCCTGGCTCAGAGTTGGTGCTCAGTACATATTTGTTGAATGAACTTGGCTTTCAATGACATTCAGGGTGGAATGGATGGTTTCTTTACCAGACTCAGGGAAGTTGAGAATACCTGAATAGGTTGAAATGTTCTGTACCTCGACCTAGGAAATTAGTATATTTTTCAAGGGCTAAAAAAGTCATAGTCAAGCCACCCAACCTGCTCTTTGAAGTCATTTGGCATCTCAACAGGCAGATTGCAAAACCCCCTTTTTAAACTGATGATAATCTTGCAAATTTAAATTCTTTTCATGGGAGCTGTAAAGATGTATACTTCAGAGCTGTGCATGCTTCTAACCATAAATTTTAGTTTTCTTTCCTTTTACTTTCTAGTGATGAAAGTGATGGCTTGTTTCTCCTGTCGTACTCAGGGTATTGACTTTGAGTTGTGCCTAAAATAATAGAACCATGAATATCTTTGTTTTCTAACGTAGTTTGCGAAGTATTAAATTTAAAGTGCTTTGGGAGAAACAAATTTGCTCCTGTCCCTCTATCTCCCTGATGCAATTCTGTAAAATTACTGAGAAACATAAATATTCAAGCCATATGTCAAGTTGACAGTTATCTGGTAGGAAGTTAACCTATAAAAATAGGATGCAGTGCCTTTCAGATTTTCCACCACTTGAGACAGAAATCGAGGGACCAGAAAAGTAAAGAAATATTGCAGATGTATTTTATCATGATCAGCATCTTCCTTCTAGAGGCCCCTGGCTCCCAGAGCTTCTCTTTTGTAAATATCCACTTTGAAAGAATCAAGTATCTCTTTAAGCACATGAGCTTGGGGGTCATACTGTGTGGATTTGGAATTTTGGCTCTGTCCCTTACTAACTGCATAGTCATTGGCTGGTCACTCTCTAGGTATGTTTCCTGCTTTATAAACTGAGAGTAATCGAATCTATTTGATAGATAATTTTGACAGTGAAGTGAGATAATTCATGGGAAGCAATGCAGAGCAGTACCTGGCACATAAGAAATGACCAGTGATTATGTGGTGTGAAATTGGTGGCATGATGGTAGCCACTGAAGATTTATCTAGGCCTAGTTAATCAAAATACTAGTAATATCATATCCATGGACATGGGTTTTGTTTTGCCCAAATCACATATGTACCATGAGAAGACTTGTTCACTGGTTTTTCCAGGCATATTTAAAACCATTATTTGTAAAGTATATTTGCCTAAAATAAATACTTTGTGATTAAGTTTCCCTTTTTCATTGACTTCGAGTGGTTCTTTCTTTTCTGTTATCCTTCAGATGAGGTCAGTTCCTTTGAACTATCACAGAGCATTCATGGTATATGATAGTGTTACATGCTACCGGCCCTTTTCCTTTAAATATTCTTGGGGAGGTGAATTTCTCTTTTCTGAATTGTATATCTGAAAATAAACACAATTTGCCTATATGGTCTCCCTGTTTCTACACTCTATATCGATCACATCATGTCTCTTTTCTGCTCATACCCATCTAGGATTCCATTGGACCTAGCATATGTACCCCAAAATTGAAAGCAGGCACTCAAACACTTGTACACTAATGTTCATAGCAGCATTATTCACAATAATCAAAAGGTGGAAACAACCCAGGTGTCCATCAACAAATGAATGGATAAACAAAATGTGGTGTACACATACAGTGGAATTTTATCAAGCTATAAAAAGAAATGAAATTCTGATACATGCTGCCATGTGGATGAACCTTGAAAACATTATGCTAAGTGAAATATTAGGACAGATATTATATGATTCTACTTATATGAAAGATCTAGAATAGGCAAATGCATAGAGACAGTTAGTCGATTAGAGGTTCTCAGGGGCTAAGGGTAGAGATGAGGAGTTATTTCTTAATGGTTACAGAGTTTCTGTTTGGAGTATTGAAAAAGTCTTAGAAATAGGCAGTGGTGATGGCTGTACAACATGACGATTGTAATTAATTCCACTGAATTGTACACTTAAAAATGATTAAGATGGTGAATTTCATATTATGTATATAACATTACATATATATGCATAAAACAAAGTTCCTGTAATGGCCTATAAGGCCTAGTGCCTTGGCCCGCCATTGCTTCTCTTATATTGTCATTGACCCCTCCCCCCCGACCCCACCCCCGAAGCACTCTGGACCAGCACACTGGCCTTCATCCTGCTACTTGAACTTGAACATAGCAGGTACCCTCCCTCAGGAAGGCCTTTCCACTTGCTAGTCTCTCAGCTTAGAACGTGTTTTTCTTAAATGTCTGAATGACAGGTCTTTCATCTCCTTCATTCAGGTATCTGCTGAAAGACCACCTTATCAGTGAGGCCTTCCTGAGTAACTCTCTGTAAAATAGCCACCACCATCATCTGTCATAACCTGGTGCCCCCTTTCTATACTGTTTTTCTCCATGATACAACTCACCATCAGACGTACCAAATATTTATGTTCATCTCCATTTATATTAAAATGGAAGCCCCACAAAACCCACAAATGCCAACCAAAATAAAGAAAACAGAAGCAAAGACAAGGAAGCAATGAAAACACTGAGCTACCAGAAAGCAAAAGATAAAATGGCTTAAAGAAGACCTCATATTTCAGTAATCACCCTAAATGTAAATGGACTGAATTCACCAATAAAAAGGCACAGAGTTGCAGATTGAATCAAAGAACAAAACCCAACCATATGCTGCCTCCAGGAGACACATCTAAGCTCCAAAGACAAATATAGACTCAAAGTGAAAGGGTGGACACAATAGAATATATAGATGTCAAATTATAATGAAAATTATATAATTGTATAACCAATGTTACCCCAATAAACTTAAAAAAATAAAAAATAAAGGAAGCCCCATCCATGAAGGCTGGTATATTTTGCTTCAGTCACTTGTCTTACTATCTAGAACAGTGCCTAGCATGGAGCAAATGCTTAGTAAATGTCTGTTGAATGAATGAACTTATGATGGAGATGTATGTACATCCCTTACTAAAAGGGATTGCAGGACCAAATATCTGGTTATTCTGTAGTATCAGTTAACTATACTATAAATGCCTCATGACAACCACAAAACCTTAGTAGAGTTCAGCTAATCTCAACCAGACTTACTCATGCATCTGCAGTCAACTGTAGGGTAGCTAAGCAACTTTTCTAACCTTGGTGGGGCTTGCTGACATGTCTGGTAGTTCAGCTGGCAGATCTAGATGGCCTCAGCTGGGACTACTTGGATGAATCCACCCTGTTCCATGGATCACATCCTATCACAGGCTAGCCTGGGTATGTTCTCATAGTGAAGGCAGAGGAAAAAGAACAGCAAACAAGTGCTTTTCAAGCCTCAGCTTGCTTTTTGTGTTCAATAACATCCCGCTGGCCAAAGAAGGTCACATAGTCAAGACCAGGGAGGGCACTACGCAGTTATGTGATAGAAAGCACAGACACAGGAGGTATGAAGAGTTGAGGCCATTAATTTATTCTTTCTGCCGCACCTGATGAAAGCCCATCTCTTTTGCTCCTGAGCTGAGCATCTTTCCACCCTTTTTCTGTAGCCCCACAAGAATTCACATTCTTCTTCAACCTTAGATCCAGTCATTCCAGCTCTACAACTCAGTGTCTTGTTTTTAGATATTGAGTTGTAGAACTGGAAGTGTTGGATCTAGTTTTTGTGGGATTTGTTTTGTTTAGTTTTGTTTTTTAATGCATTTTTCACGTGAAGAATCCAAAAGCTAAAAGTTAGTAGAAGTTAAGGGATTTTTTTCTCATGGTCTTCTTATGAGAAAATTAAGTACTCTAGAGCAGAGGTCCTCAACCCCTGGGCTGCAGACACCAGTACTGGTCAGTGGCCTGTTAGGAACTGGGATGCACAGCAGGAGGTGAGTGGCAGGTGAGCAAGCAAAGCTTTATCTGTATTTGCAGCTGCTCTCCAGCGCTAGTATCACTGCCTCAGCTCCATTCTAGATCATCAGGCATTAGATTCTCATAGGAACACTGGTCCCTGAATCCAAAAAGTTTGGGGACCACTGCCCTAGAGTATGGTGGTATTCTCTGAAGTGCATGTACCCAATAACTCAACTAAACATTATCACCCTTGGGGCCTGTGGTAGGCAGAAAATCAGGCCCCAAACATGTCTGGGGTCCTAATGCCAGGAAACTGAGAATATGCTAAATTATATGGAGGGACCGGGGATTAAGTTATGGATGGAATTAAATTTGCTAATCAGTTGACCTTAAAGAGATTATTGCGGATTATCTAGGTGAACCCAGTGTAATCAAGATAGTCCTTAAAAGTAAAAGGACAGCAGGGGAATCAGAGGTCAGAGTGATGGGAATGCTGATGTTCGAGGATGGAAGGGGAGTCAGGATCCAAGGAATGCAAGCTGGAAAAGTCAAGGAAATGGATTCTCCCTCAAGCCTCAAGAAAGAGGACAACACTTCTCTTGATATTAGTCTAATTAGACTCATTTCAGACTGCTGAGCTCCAGAACTGTAAGATGATAAATTCATGGTTTTAGCCAGTTTGTGGTAATTTGTTACAGCAGCCTTAGAAAATGAACACAGGAACTGATCTTATCCTGTAGAATCCAAGTAAAAAATGTGATGTGTTATTGGCATCTGAATGACTGTTTATGTTCTGTTTTCCACATTAGCCAGTAATTTTATAAAAAGTGGAGGTGGATGCCTTGAGAGATGGGAAAGAGGAAGTGGTAAAAGAGAAGAGGTAGATTAGTTACTGAGCCCATCGAAGAAAAGAAAGCAGTTTTAGAGAGACAGCTGGAAGAGTTAATGTCCTCAGGAAGTCCTGGCCCTATAGCTTGAGCCCCACAATCTGGGGCAATTTTTTCTACCTTTGACAACCCCTTCCCCCTCCCCTCTCTAGCCTAAACCCTGCTAGAGCTTCTAACTTAAATCACATAAGCCATGATGGGGACTTGAGATTGGCCCATACTTGCAACGATTCCTCTAGTCTGGGTGATACCCCCAAGAGTAGAATTGCTGGGTTGGCAGGTGTGCGCAGCTTCCACTTTACTAGATAACATCCCACCGTTTCCCAGAGCGCTCGTGTTACTCTAGGCCATCACCAGCAGCAGCGTCGAAGTGGTCTGATGCTTCTATGTTCTCACTGTTACTTAACGTTGGTAGGCTTTTTACTTTTTGCCACCCTGGTATATGTGAATTGCTATCTCCTTCTGTGTTAACTTGTGTTTCTCTAATTACAAATGAGTTTGGGCATATTTTAATATATTTATTGGTTTTCTTTATGTATTTATTCAGAATTCCTCTTCAATAAAGAGTCTGCATAAGTCTTTTGCTCATTTTCTTCTGTTGAGTTGATACCTTCTTAGTGATTTTTAGGATTTTTTATATATAGTTTAAAGTCAGCTATATGTGAAGTAAGAGTATCTTCTCCTAGTTTGTGGCTTTTCTTTTAACCTCTCTTTGGTGCCCATAGAACTTCGTGTATTTTTGTGATTTAAGAACCATTTCCCTACCTTGTAGGTTAGAAAAGTTTTCTGCCCATGTCGCCTTCTAAAATTTTTCCAGTTTTGCCTCCTCCAGGTATGTAATCAATCTGTCTTGTAATTGATTTTTAAATATGGTAAGTAGGAGTCAAATTTCATTGTTTTACATGTGTATAATCAATTGTTCCAGAAAATTTTCTTGAAAGTCCATCTTTCTTGCTGGTCAGCAATGCCTCTGTTATAAATAATGTTTCAATATTATGTGTAAATCAGTTTCTAGCCCTCTACCTGGCATCTTTTCATATTATTATCTCTCACTATTTAACAAATTACATCACAAGTTAGCAGCTTAAAACAACAAGTATTTATCATCTTAGAGTTTCTGTGGGTCAGAAATCTGGACACAGCTTAGCTGGGTGCCTCGCTCTCAGTGCCTGTCATGAGGCTGCAGTCAGGGTGTCAGTCAGGAGTGCTATCTCAACTGAAGCCTCAACAAGGGGAGGATGTGCTTCTAAGTTCATTTCTAAGTTCATGTACTGAGGCCAGGATTCAGTTTCTCGTGGGTTGTTAAGTTAAGGTCCAGGTCCTTTGCTGGCTATTGGTCAGAGGTCTCCCTCAGTTCCTTCTCATGTGGCCTTCTGTATAGGGCAGCTCACAACATGGCAGCTGGCTTCCCTCAGAGCAGGCAAATGGAGAGAGTGAGAAAGATGGAAGCCACAGTTTTTTGTAACCTAATTTCAGGAGTGACACCCTATCATTTATGTGTTTTTAATTAGAAACAAGTCAGTAAGTTTAGCCCGTTGTCAAAGGAAACATATTACACAAGAATGTGGATACCCGGAGACGGGGATCGTCGGGGCCATCATGGAGCCTGCCTTCCACTTTTATAGTCATATACGTTATTTAATATCTTAATCTTCTCCTAATTATTTTAAGCAACTTTCGATAGAATTATTTTTTACTTTTAAATAACTGTTCGTATTCAAAGTAGAAATAGAAAGGGAGAAAGGGCATGCCTTGGAATAAGTTTTTGGAAGAATGCATAATGGAACTTTGGAAATGATGGGAAAATAGGTAGAGACATGAACTTTATTCAGGTGGCTGAGTTTCGTGTAATTATAGTATATGTACCATGTAATTTTTCTTAACTAGTTTATTTGAATGTTCCAAGCTGAATTATTATCATGGTGATCTACAGGCAACATTTTTTTACTTTTTAGCTCATCATTTATGAGACTCTTTGAGACAGAACAAAGCACCTGCCATCTCCTTTATTCATTTTATGCAATTCATGGAGCTCAGTGATGATAAAACCACATCTCCAAATGTCATTGAAAATGATACTTAGAACAGGATGGAAAGGGTCGCATTGTAATAGCAGTTAACATACACATGGCTCCTTTTTCATTTAAAACACAAACGTCTGCCAACCCACTCTCTCATGGTTACCTAGTTGGAAGAAATCCTTAGGAGTAATTATTTTGAGGTGAATTGATTACTTAAAGATTAACTTCAGTACACTCAATTGTTATGTTCATCAGGATCCTAGTTCACAGCTTCCTGTATACACTTCATGGAATGAGAATGGTTTGGGTTGTGATTTAAGAGATTATTGAAAGGACTTCATCATCAGTAAAGCATCTTGACCCAATTCACTTTTTCTTCCCTGAGCTTTGCCACACCTATGGAACAGCTTTAGTTTGTATTAATGCCTGTCTCCAGCCAGTAATTCGGAATAGATGAGTTCAGATTTCTGCCACTATCATGAACATTGTAATTGCAGCCTTCATAGTTCTAAATGAACTTCTTGGTTCCTTGCTTATTCCAAGGCAGTGTGTGTGTGTGTGTGTGTGTGTGTGTGTGTGTGTGTGTGTGTGTGTGTACACATACTTGTCTATACATCTATGACTGATATTTATTTATCAGAAGAGAGACCTGTATAAGTTCTAGAGTAATTTCCAAACTTTGATATAGTAAATAAATAACTTGGGTTTTCCTTAAGTAGGGCTAGTAAGAAAACCTTCTCTGTTTTGCCTTCTCTTTAGAGAAAAGAATTTTTAGTAACAACGAAGAAGTAAAAATAAATGTATCTCCAGCTAGGATGCCAGATCTCTGATAACATACCTTTTGGCAAAGCTTGCAACCTCTTATTTTTTGTAGAACTAGAGAGATTATGTATAAACAGATGACAATGTACTACTGTTGGCGAACATTTTTATACTATGTTATTTATCTTAGATCTGATTCTCCTGCCCTACCCTTCCCTCCTTATTTTGGTAAATGTAATGTGTAGAAAATTAAGAAAGTGTAAACTCATTTGAATGGACATTGGTGTTAAGTTACAGATGAAGAAAGTTAAAGAAGATGACAGTATTCAGATAGAAGGCCACCACTAGAGGACCGGGAAGGCATTACAGACACTGAGCAGCTCTTTGTTCATTCCTTGTTTTCAGGGACTGATGGAGCAGTTTGTGTTAGGGCTGCTTACCTTAAGAGGTGCTTCCTTAAATTTATATCCTGGGGAGTAAAATGCACTTAGGATGGATAGCTTTCTGATATGAAGATAATTTTGTATTCAAAGTAAACTCTTTTGAAGTTGGGGGTTTTTTTTCCTGATACACTGCGTAATGTATATTTTAAAAAAATTTCCTTGCATTGATTACGTATTTGGTTTCGATAGATTTTCTGAATAGGCTATAAGTTCAGGCTAAGTTAAAAAAAAAAAGCAATTCTGAAATCTCATTTATTTTGAGTTATGAGCCATCAAACGATTTTTTCTTTATCCCTGTTAGCGTCCACTCTAAGCTCTAACAGTGCCTCCGAGCCATGAAAAAAATTTACACATAAGAAGTATTTTGAATCCATTAAAAGAAGTTGGGAGCTTAAGAGTCATTTTCATATCTCTTGAGTCGGATGAATTGAGATCTTACACAAAATAATAATTAGGTGATGGGTAGATGCCAAGCCTTGGTTTTTGATATGATTATCGCTGTCTTTCATTTAGCACAGTTCAAGTTAGAGGGTTGTGAGATCTCAAAGAGAA
>NW_011889221.1:1141634-1157504 GCF_000151845.1 Pteropus vampyrus | reverse complement strand
GATCACTAAGACCATGCAGGAGCACATTGCATCTTTTCCTTTGGTGAACGTCAAGGCAGAATTATTCAGAATATAATCTGAAAGGCATTTGATCATGCGGAAGATAGTTTAATAATTTATGTCTGGCCTTATTAGCAAAGCCTTGTGTTTACTCCGCTATCACTAAAATAAGATTAGAAACCAAGATTATAGTGATTTGTGTGTGTGTGTGTGTGTGTGTGTGTGTGTGTGTGTATGTTCCAGTTTAAAATATTTTCTTTGCAATTTTAATGACTTGATAGCAATTACACATTTGAGGTGAGAGGGGGAGAGAAAAATTACATATGACTAATGTCTGATTTATAATTGCTCATGCCCAAAAATGATACAGAAAGGCTTATCAGTATTGTGCTGTCATCGTGTAACTCTGTGACAGAGGTTTTAAAATGTATTCTCCCAAAATAAAGGAAAAAATGAATTGACTCCAAATTTAATTTGTTGATCCTGTTACATGCTGGTATGCCAATAATGCTGATAGACAATGCATGTAACATTATTTAGACTTTAAGAACTAGAAAATACTAACATCCTTGGTCTGGAGATAATTAAGCACTCCTAGTGGTATGATATTAAGAAATGTTTTAAGAAATGATCAATTTGAGAAATGTTTAGAAGAGTAGTTGAGAAAGTAGCTTGGCCCCCTTAATCCCCTGGATGGCCTGGTATCTGGTAATGACACTACACACAGGGCCGAGGTTGTCTGTCAATTCGAGGAAGGGAGCTGGCACGTGGGAATCAATTGCAGGGCCCTGGCAACACCTGCAGGTGTCAGGGACAGAAAGAACTCATTTAGAAGCTGTACTGCAAGATGGGAAGACAGGTGGCAACTCTCTTACAGGGATATCTTTTATTTGAGCAGAACCAGACCAACTGTTCCTCATTAAAACACATTTTGCAACATGTTCTAATGTGATCAGATCAAGTATGTGTGCGTATGTTCAGAGAAAACTCAGCAATGTGCCATCTACAGGTCACATTTACAAAGTCTCGACATGGCTCAGAACTGCAAGGCAGGTAGTGTGAAGGGTGTCTGCATGACCTGAGGCTGGCTTTCCTGGAACGCCCTTCTGTAGAGAAACACAAAATAACACCATTACCTCTGTGACGTAATAGAGCAATAAAGTGGGTAAAATCTGTTCAGTATAGATCTTGATTCTGATGGTCATTTTAATAATTATACAGTGCCTTGATTTTTCTTATTTCTTTATATTCCATTGTAAATGATATGTTACTACCAAGGCTGAATTTAGTATGACTAAAACCAAGCCTCACGTCCGCCTCACCATTTGTACCTACTACCTGTGAATTAGGTGGGTACTTAAAGTTGGGATTAACTTATATTAACCTCTCTCCTGGGAGGATTAGGGGAGAGGATGCACCTAGAGTACTTAGAGACCTTCTGGGCACATGGCGAATGTTCCCTAAACCTTGCTTCTTCTACTTCGAACTTTTACATGGAGCCTGTCCTCCACATTTCTTGGATCTTTATGCTTCTGGTTCTGTGGCCATATGACACATTATAATTTATAAATATTTTTGATGAGGAGGAGGAGGAACTGCAGGAGAGGCCTCTGAACAGCATGATTTTCTTCCATTGGAAGTCCAGGCCCATCCAGCTTCCCAGAAAAGGATACTTGCAACTCTATGAAGATATATCTATAGAATGCAAAGGAACAAGTGGACGTAGACCGACCACCTCTAGGTACCCTTTCCTTCAAATCTGTTTCTTTTGGCTGAAAGAACTATGAGTAGGACAAACATAGGTAGTCCCGGAGGCTCATTTTCTTAGCAGGCAGCTACCTCAGCAGGTCTCCATTAGCTCAAAGAAAGGAAAGGGCCTTAGCAGAGGCTGAGCCCTGGTGTCCTGTGTCTTCCTCCACCAGGAAGCTTTAGGTCACAAGCCATACAGTCACCAGGAGGTGCCCTGTGCTCCCTGCCTGTAAATAGGAAGAGCATTGGGCTTCTGTTGGAGTTTGTTCTCTCGTGCAACTCGTGCAGCTAGTTCAGCTCTGCCCGAACTGAGCACACTTTCTGGTGGGATAATGAGATCTTGGGGAATCGTATATGCTGTGAGTGGTAGGCACAGTGATATGCCCCTTCCCCACAAAAGATGCCCACATCCTAATCCCACAAACTTTTGAATGTGTTACCCATATGGCAAAGGGGACTTTGAGGATGTGATTAAAGATCTTGAGATGGGAAGATTATCCTGGATTATCCAGCTGGGTCCACTGTAAATCACAGGGCACTTATAAAAAAGCCTATGCTGGTGGGCTTGAAACTGGGGGAAAGGACGACAAGCCAGAGGATGCAGGCGGCCCCTAGAGGCCAGGTAAAGGGCAAGGAAACAAATTCTCCCCTAGAGCCGCCAGAAAGAGCGCAGCCCTGCCAACACCTTGATTTTAGAACTTATGACCTCTATAATTGTAAGAGAATAAATTTGTATTGAGTCCCTAGGTATGTGGTAATTTGTTACAGTAGCAATAGAAAACTAATACGCCATGCTTCTTTGCTGGTAAGTTTTCCCAGTCATGCTATGTTATGTTTATACTGTGTCTCATCAGTGATGTTTAACTCTGTGTCCCATCAACCTGACAGTCTAATAAGAAATACGAGACTAGGTAAATGGCAATTCATATGGAAAGATTATTTGCCCACGTACATCTATGTGATACAAAAGAAAGTGCAAATATCCTTTCAACTAACACTGTCCCCTCCTCTCTACTGGGCCCTAGGCATTCATTGGAGAGTCAGGCCTGCTCTGTTCTGAAGTAACACACACAGGATCGTGCAGGAGATGGGAATGGACAGGCCATTCACTACTGTTGGCAAGTGCCTTGATGAGGGCCAGCCAAGAGGACACACAGCCCCACAGAGGGGGAGCACCTAGCCCATCTTGAGCTGTCTGCTGTGAGAGGTTTTCCCATGAGACGTCCTGAGTGATTGGGTCCTGAGAAAACAATTAGAAGAGAAGGCAGGGACTGGATGGTGGGTAGAGAGGAGATGGCTGGTTCAGGCAGAGTTCAGAGCAAGGGCAAAAAGGTTTTATGTAGAGTTGTGGGCTTGACAGTGACTTTTTTCTTTGCTTTTTAGTTTCCTTGAAAATACCTTTACAACAATATTATATATTGAAAGAAAAAGCAGATACAAAAAATGGGCCCCTGGCACATCTGACAGTTGAATCCTTCTTCATAATTGTGGAATCCAGGTTTCTCTTCTTAGATGGGATGGTTTTAGCTAAGAGCCTTTCCAGAAGGCTCACCCTACAGATTGAGGGCCCAGGAAGTAAGAGATGCTGACTTCATTGTAGGTATAACTTCTCCCTCCTGGGAGAGTGCTTGTGAGGATAGTATGGGACTTTATCATCTCTGAACTGTTGCTGAGTGCCGTGGGAGGCCCTGGCCTTTTCTGTTTTCCAAGCCACACTCCTGGAATGTAATACAATAGTGGCCCTTTACTTAAACCTTCTGTATCCCAGGCACTCTCCCTAGGCTCTGGGCATGTTATTTCTAAGCCTTTCATCAACATCTTAGGGTAGATATATTGGTATTCCTACTTCACAAAAGAGGTGACTAGGGTTGAGAGAGTATAAACCGCTTGCCCAAGGTCACAAAGCTGATGAATGTCTGTTCTTGGGTTCAGTTTCTGGTCTGGCCAAATTTGAAACCCTTGCTCATTCCTTATACTGTGTGCCTCCTGATATCTGTAAGAAACAAAAGTAGCTTAAATCAATTGACCATATTTGATAAGCAAATAAAATAGTGACATTGCAATTTTGTGAAGAGAATACCTGAAGCAGGTGTGCACATTCCATGAGAACCACAAAATACCATTGAAAATGTTAATCTTATTTGAGTTTTAAATGAAAGACACTTAATATGCATATCTCATTTGATCCTCATAACAACTCTTTGACATGCAAATACTAATAGTATCTCCATTTTACAGGTGATTTTGTATGGAGGCAAAGAGAGGATAAATCACTTGCCCAAGAATCCTCAGGTAGAGCTGGGATTAGAGCCCAGGCACTTACTACTCCCATTTTTGCCTCAGGGTGTTAAATGTGCTCTAGTTACAAGCTTGTCTTTCCTTTCCCCAACAATATGCATATAACTGCTAGAGAAAGGGGAAATAATTAGAGATGGGCTATTGTTACCATCAAACCAGACTGTTTTTCTCTATTGTCTTCATTTATCTTTAACTGACTGAAACCTAATCCCTAAAGTTTTTGAACCTCAAAATTGTTTTAGTTTTGGTTTATATAGGCTTGGTTCTAATTTAATAAGATTTATTAGTTTAATAGGATTTTATAAACTATGCTTTTGAAAATTAGAACATTTTTAAGAATTAGCAAGTTAGGGAACAGCAAGATTTTCAAAGGGAGAAAAGAAAGCCCATGTTTACAAAGTTATCACTTTTTCAGTGTATCCTGAGTCTCCTATCACTCAATAAATACATGGATCTTTTTGACTGAACAAAAGTCATATCCTTGTTTCAAATTTCTGTTTTGAAAACGGCATTTCTAAATGAAATTCGATTTTTTAAAGATTACAAGTGTGAGAGTTGATGGCTGTTTGGTCATATTAAGCAAAAAAAATCTCACATTTGGTGTGTGATAGTGTGAGAGATACAAGTGCATCTTGAATTTCAGGAATTAATAATTTTGATAATGTTTAGGAGGTTTAGGGAAGATCTGAGCCTTTTGTTTACTTTCCAGAACTATTACCATACTAAATTTTTCTCTAAAGTCATTTATATATTATTATATATGTTGTGTGTGTGTGTGTGTGTGTGTGTGTGTGTGTGTGTGTGTGTGTGTAAATTTTTATTTTACTGTTGGTTATTTATCATCTCTTTACCAAAAGCACTTTTTATTTTCATTACATTATGGGAATGCTGCATTATTTTCTATTCACAAAAGCTGCTTCTAACTGTATGGAAATCTGCTCTAGTTGTACGTTTAGATGTTTGAGTGTATTGGACTTTATGAGAAAATCCTTGTGTTTCTTGTATTTCTAAATTACTTTTCCTTCAGTATCACAGTGGCAGTGACAATTGAAATGTACAAAGCTAGCTGCCTGCTGAAAACTGTCGTCTGAGAAACTTTTTTTCAACCTTATATTTTAAAACATATCCTGAAACTCCTTTCATCAAGATCTTCAATTGGCAAAAGATGAAGTAATAAAAGAAAGTGCGCTGGCGACAGACTACATTTTCCCTCTCCTCTGTTGTCAGGCTCCCACCTTGATCTTGAGGAGAGTGGCAGGTCAGATGGGCTTCTTGTGGCTGCATATGCATGCTGCTGCTCTCCATATGATTCTGAGATTCAGACTCATCCACTAGGAACAGGAGAGAGGCTCAGCACCAGGATACTTTTTTGGGTCAGTTATGTTCAAATGTGTTAAATGTTGGAGAAGCGAGGCGGGAAAAAAATCAGTGCCCAAGGAAAAGAATGACTAAGTTGGACACAACCACAGATAATCCACTATGGTAGTTTAGTAGGTAACCTACATTTTGAGCAAAATCTTATGGCAAATGAGTTGAAAGGAGAGGAAGAAATTTTGTGAAACTCTCATCAAGTGCTGAAGGGGTTTTTTTTCCAGCTGAGAGCGCAGGCAGGGTACCTGTACTGCAGCTTTGTGAAGCAGAATGTAACAACCAACTGCTTAATGCTTTAAGACTCCCCCAGGCCTGCCCGGTTCAGCCTGACTCCTGGCCTGGCACCTGTGATCACCAGGTGGCAGCTTCTTGAACCACAGGCACAGAACCCAGGTCGGCATTCTGAACCAGGGGTGGGGCAGAGGAGGATTTTCCCCGAAGCCAATAGAGCTTAAGTTTCAGGGCCTCACACTTTGAGGGGCCCCTTCCAAGGCCCTCTACCTAATTTTGTATTCATATATACATTTTTTTCATAAAGAGAAAACTTCATGCCCCACAATACCTGGATCCACTCCTGGGTGAGGGTGTCTGTGACCGTCCTAAAGTCCTGTGCAGAAGTGTGAGTGTAGCGTTTGTGCATATATCATAGGCACGTTCACATTTTCCTCTGGGGAACTGTCTGTCATCTTCATCAGCTTCTCAAAGCCGTGTATGACCCAAAAATGTTAAATTCGGACGTAGGGGAAATCGATCAGCCTTTTAGTTCTGGTCTTATAAACCCAAACTGAAGAAGTTATGGTTTAATTGCTAGAGATGGCAACTCATGACTCATGTAGAAAAGTGCCCTGAATATATCACTGGACACATCGATCACCAGAGACATAGATAGCCATGTTTTTGATCGGTCATATCTCATCTGAAATACACACCCTCATATTCATTTATTCATTCACTCATTTATTCATTTCTAAGCACATAATGAGTACCTCCTCTGCAGCTGTGCCGGTTCCAAGAATCCAGAGGTGAGTTATGCAGCCTCATTGCTTTTGAGAAGCTCACACAGCCTCTGTCATTTTAGCTGAAGGATCGCATTCTTTCCCAAAGCTGCTGTATCCGTATGAGTGCTGACCATGAGACCTCAAGGTTATTTTTAATCAATTGAAATGAAAGCTTGTCAACATAGTCCCAGTTCCAAAATATCATGCAGAAAGCCAGTCTCGTAAGACAGCAGACTCCCAGGACTCGGGCGGATGGAGGCACACCACTGAGCCCCCGCCCCGGCCCCCTGCCTCAGGGAAGCTGGCTCTGTCTGTCCAGCTGTGGGCCTCCTGGCTGAGGGTTCACAGCAGGGCGTCCTGAGGCCCAGGTACCTGAGGAGCACAGAAATAATAATAATTTGGCTGCCATCGGGCTGAGAGACTTACCCTTGGCGGTTAACAGCTTTATTAATTTTGCAATTAGTCTCCTACGGTCAAAGCAAGAATTCTTCCACATTTATCACATGTAAACATTAGCAGGTGAAAATTGGGTTGTAAAAGTCATCTTTATTTCCCCATTCCTATTCTTTGTACCTCTCATCAGCCACATGTCTGAACTCACATCTTGTTGATTCTACATCAAAAATCTGTTGTTCTCTTTCCATGATTCTGCCATCATCGTCTCCCACCTCTTCTATTGCCACAACTCACCACTGGATTCTCTGCCCCGTTCTCTTCACTCCCCTCAACCCACCCTCCGCATTCCTGCCAGAGTTACCTCTGTAAAGTGCAATTCCAGGGCTTCTGTGCACGGTGAGCTGCAACTCCCCTCTTGGGACACAGAGGCCAAAAGTGTCACCAGGAGGTTGTTAGAAAGCTCAGAAGGGAAGAATAAGATAAGTGAAATGGTTGTTCAAAGACATTTTGTGTTTCTGTGGATTTCTTATTCTCCCACAGACATGCCTTGTGACGTTGCCCCCATCCTCCCACCTCCCGCAATGTTCCTTCCGTGCAGTATTTCCCTTCCCACTCCCACCCCTGGCTCTCAACGTGTTATTCAGGTTCCAACTGGGCAGGCACCGATTTTAAAGCCTGTACATAAGGTGGAAATCTTAAATGATGGAATCAAAATTACACTTTGAAACACCAGAACCACCCTGAGAGTGGCCAGGTTTCCCTCCTCTTCTCCGCACACCCACAAAAAAGCGTCGGGGAACAGAGACTACCAAAAAGGAATGCAGTCATGTCTCTTAGTTTCTCATGCTCCCTTCAAGAAGGGTTTCCCAACCTTTTCCACAGAGAAAATAATAGTAATTGCATGGCACGCCAGGGTAAATGGAAGGATTGCATGTGGGAAGTGGATACCTCTAGCTAGCCAGACCCCTTCCGGCTCCCCTGAGGATTGGAGCAGACTTTGTGCAACAGTGGCCCAGGTGGAAATCTCTGTCCTAAGGGATATATATGTTCACTGAATAAAATGGCTTCCATGGGTTTTTTTCTGTCATTTTTTTCCACTGAGTTCATATGCTTGTATCCCTAAAAGCTGGATACATTTGTGGTATGACTCCACTTGACTGTAAATTCTACCCTTCATGAATTCTGCCTTGATCCTCCATGAACACTGTGTGTCTCATATAGTTACTGTATAATCTGGTAAATTATGAACTTGGTCTGACCCTTCGAGGAAAGGAACTGTGACTTATACCCAACTGGGGCCACCTGGCCCATTGTGGGTATTTGAATGTGCCTCTGCTGAAGGAGTAAATAAATGATAGCTCCCTCTTACATCAAACTAACAAGCTTCTGCACTGAAAAGGAAATGATCAACAAAATGAAAAAGCAACCTTTTCTGAATGGAAGAAAATATTTGCAAATTATGTACCTGATATCTGGTAAGGGATTAATATCCAAAATATGTAAAGAAGTCAACTCAATAGCAAAAAAAAAAAAAAAAAAATCCAAAAATGAGGAGAGGATCTAAATAGACATTTTTCCAAAGAAGACATACAAATGGCTAACAGGTATAGGCAAAGATGTTCAACATCACTCATCATGAGAGAAATGAAAATCAATACCACAATGAACTATTACCTCACACCTGTTAGAATGACTGTTATTAAAAAGATGAGATATAATAAGTCTTGTGAAGGATGTTGTGAAAAGGAAACCCTTGTGCACTGTTGGTGGAAATGTAATTTGGTGCAGCCACTATAGAAAACAGCATGGTGGTACCTCAAAAATTTCAAAACAGCATACTACATTATGAAGCTAGTCCATTTCTGGGCATTTATCCAAAGGATATGAAAACACTAACTTGAAAAGATATATGCATCCCCCTGTTTATTGCATTATTTATAATAGCCAAGAAGCATGGAAGCAACCTAAGTGTCCATTGATGGATGCATAGATAAAGATGTGTGTGTGTGTGCAAAATACAGTGTTACTCAGCCATAAAAAAGAAGGAATTCTTGTCATTTATGATGACACGGGTGGACCTTGAGGGCATTACGCTAAGTGAAATAAATCCAACAAAGAAAATACTGTATGAACTCACTTATATGTGGAATCTAAAAAAACAAAGGAGAAAGACAAAAATACTGAACTCATACATGCAGAGAACAGATTGGTGGTTGCCAGAGATGGAGAGTTGGGGGATGGGCAAAATGGGTGAAGGGGGTCAAAAAGTACAAACTTCCAGTTAAAAAAATAAGTACTAAGGATCTAATGTATAGCCTTGTAACTATAGTTAATAATACTACATTGTATATTTGAAAGTTGCTAAGAGAGTAGATCTTAAAACTTCTCACCACAAGAAAAATAAATTTGTAAGTATATGTGGTGATGGATGTTAACTGGATTTATGGTGGTGATCATTTCACAGTATGTAAAAAACATCGAATGATTATGTTGTATACCTGAAACTAACACAATGTTATATGTCAATTACATCTCAATAAAAAAAGTTCCTTCTAGAGACTCATTACTTGATCAATACCACAATAGAGTTTTCTTTGTATTTCAAAATTATTTTTTTCCCCTCTATCTTTCTCTCTTTATAGGAATTCAGAAATAGGCTTGGGAATCACCTGAGCTCAGTATCCCACAGCTCCGCTGCAACTCAACGAGATTCAGCAAGTTCCAGAATGGTGCTCCAATTGCAAAGGCTACATCAAGACTGTGCACTGAAGATGTCTGTGGGCCTGGCTCTGTTTGCTCTTCTTTTTGCTTTTTTTGTCAAGATCTATAATTAAAACACAACTAAATGAAGCATCTGTAGAGAAGAATAAATTCCTAATTAAAATATTCAATGAACAGGAAAGTGACCACATTGGTTCTCACAGGACGGTAATTTATGCTGGTCTCACTGCCTTGTCTTCAGCCACACTCTTTAATGAGGTTCATCCTGTCCCACATGGGGTTGGGCTCACTGGTTATTTGACCTAAAAACTAATAACAGCTGTCATAGCATATCTTTTAAATTAAGCTCCTTTTGGTTTATTTTTAGCAAAAAATGCAAGTGGTTGCATCTTCTTTAAATCTCCAATCTTCCAGTCAGAACCTAATCATACAGTGGGTCTGGTCACCTTTTCCTTATGTGGGAAGAATTTTCAATCTTTAATAAACATTACTGAATGCATCTTCCTCTTCATACTTTGGAGACCCAGTGCTACAAACATCTTATTTTGTACAGCAGATGTGTTCCTGAAAAGTTTATATCGAAACCTATTTTTAGACCTTTGAATTCTTTTGGAATGCACAGGCAGAGTCTGTCAGCAAAAGGACATATGAGTAATCACCCATGTGCCCATAAACTTTCAAAAAACTGGATTTATCTAAAACACGCTGTGCCCCTTTTCTGACATTTTTGATCAATGACATCAAATGTTTATTTCTACTTGACATTGTTGGCCTTTACTAAATGAAGTGACTTCTTTCACAATAAAAGGAATTGATGTAATAAGCAAATTGTATGACTGTCAGAATTCAAAGAAGTTATTTGGTTTGTATCCACACAGGGAAATGAGGTGCCCTATGGTTGCCATAGGATAGTTTTAATCTTTATACCCACACCCCTGTTCAGCTCTTCCTTTTATCTCAAAATATTTCAGCCTTTTCTGTGTTTTTTAAGGAATCCAAATTAAAATTTAATCACGTCATCGGTGAGTTTAAGAGAAACCAAAATTTTAGTACATTTCTCCCATAACTTATATGTGAATCTAAGAGGAAGTCATATCTAAAAAGCAAAGGATCTGCTTGTACCCCCTCAGGAGTCCTGCACTGAAACATCCACTCTGGATCACCCTGAATGCTCAGCAGGAAGAGGGAGAAGCACTGGCAGAGTGTAGGAGCCTCCAGGCACTTCCTTTTTTGAGATATATACAGTCATTTCTTTGTTAATAAACAGAGTGGTTTCCCATGTGGTACATACTTAACAAAAACCTAGCAGAAGTGAAAATACCACTCAAAGCCTAGAGTCACACTATGGAGGACATAAGAAAAACTCTATATCTCTAACTGCAGACAGAAAGACTTTTTCTGTTTCCCAGATCTCATTCTTTTCCTCTCACCCCCTCATCTGATTTTTCCCTCTTCTCTAGCTGTGTGTTTTTTCACACCACTGTTCTCTTTCCTACATTTTTTCTTGCCGTAAGAGAATTATACACCCAGCTGTCCAACAGCCCCACTGCTCCCTCACTGAACATGATAGGGATTCTGAAGGATTATTTCAACTATACAGGATTCTCCCCACTCTGTCCCAGCAGTTACTTACCCCCCAATTAGGCTACAACTCAATTCTGTTCTTTGTTCCAGAAAGTTCATTAGCCACTGCCCTGCAGCAGGGAGCACATTGTACTTATCAGTCACAGTATTGGTGCAAATCGGTGAGGACAGGGGCCGTGGTTTGGAAATCCAGCTTGCTTTTCTCCCATGACCTCCTGTTAGGGGGAGGAGAGAAGGGTGTGGTGGGCGTCAACAACATGTTCTCTTGTGGACAGGACTCTGAGTGCAATTGAGTCTGGGAGACATAAGGGCAAGTGTGGTCGTTGGTAGGGCTGTCCCCTCTCCAGCTCCTCTCCTTCCTGTCCAAAGTGCAACTGCACATCTCCTTGGCATTAGTCCTCACCATGTGACCTGCTTTCGCCAGTGCAATGAGAGTGGAAGGCTCATGTCTTTCTCTGGGACAGACATGTTCAAAGCCCATGTACAGTCTGCCATGTGCTCGTCTCACTGCTGGATGAGAAGAGCACATGGCAGACTGTACATGGGCTTTTCTTGGTAACTGGATGCGCATTCCAGGACGAAGCCTCCCTCAGCCTGGGTCCTCGAGTGAGTGTGAGGAGCAGACCACCCTGCCAGAATGTGTAAGATATGGTTCAAACAAAAAGGAGCTTTGTTGTGTTAAGCCCCTGAGATTTGGGAGTTATTATAGTATAACCTTGGTCTATCCTGATTCATACAGAGTCACCCTTGCTAGGACAACTTATCTACACTTTGTAAATATAACTGTTGTGCTTCGTATTGTATTTTCATGTTTTCCCTTAGTACCAAAATCCTTTTTTTTTTTTCTCTCTTTTTTTAATGTGATCCTCTCTGCTAAAAAGAGAACTTATGAAGAGATCTGTCTTAGTCTGTTCAGGCTGCTATAACAGAATACCATAGACTGGGTGGCTTAAACAACCACAATTTATTTCTCACAGTTCTAGAGGCTGGGAAGTCCAAGATCAAGGTGCTGGCAGATTTGCTATCTTGTGAGGGCCCATCTCCTGGTTCATAGCTGGCCACCTTCTGGCTCCATCTTCACATGATAAAAGGGGCAAGGGAGCTCTCTAGGTATCATCTTAAAAAGGCACTAATCCCATTCATGAAGGCTCCACCCTCATGACCTAATCACCTTCCTAAGACCCTACTTCCCACCATTATATTGGGAATTAGGTTTTCGCATATGAATTTGGGGGTGGAGCACACACATTCAATCTATAGCAAGATTTTTTTTCAGTTCTTTGGTCAATTTTTTTCTTAAGGTAAACTACTGAGTAAAACGTACAGATGAAAATGTACTTAAATCATAGGGAGACAGCTTGATAGGTTTTCAAACATGAACACACATTGTAACCAGTCCCAGTAGACTCCCCATGCACCTTCCCAGACATTAATTCTACCCTCCAAAAGGTAACTATTGTCCTTATTGCTAACATTGTAGATTGTTTGCCTGTTGAGGAACTTAGATAAATGGCATCATATAGCATGCACTATTTCATATCTGCCTTTGCTGAACATTACTTGTGAGTCACATCCAGGTCGTTGTGTAGCAGTACATTCACTTTCATTGCTGAATAGAATTATGTTGTATGAATATACTACATTATATCTCGCTATTCTACAGTCGTTTCCAATTTTTTAGCTATTATGAATAATGCTACTATAAACATGTGTTTTGATACACATATATAAGCATTTACATGCTTAACATATATCTAGAAGTCAAATTGCTGAGTTGGGGCATTTGCACACGCTCAGCTTTACTAAATGCTGCCAAACTGTTTTCTTAAGTGGCTGTCCCAGTTAACATTCCCACCAGCAGTATATGAGGGTGCTGGATGCCATCATTTGTTGACATGAACTCTGCCATTCTCCCCACTATTTCTCCTCTCCGTACCCTTAACATTCTTTGACAGACCTTATCTCTACTGTCTCCTGTCCATGGGTCAGCCCTATTTTAATAATAATATTGATAACCATTAACTTTCTAGCCTTCAAATGTGCCACATATCATGATGTGTACTTTATAAGTGTTAATCAGTCCTGAAAAAACAACTTTGGGATAGGTATTATTATTACTCCCATTTTATTATAAAAAAAAATCTAAAACTCACTAGATTAAGCAACTTGCACAGGACATAGAGCTACTAAGTTGTAGAGGGAGGGCTTGAACACAGCCTGGCTCCAAAGCCTATGCTCTTATGCTGCATGCTCTTCCTGCTCCCTTGTCCCTTGTCTTCCACCTAAACGTGACTTGTGACTACAGATGTGTATCTAGGATTGACCATGTGGATACCTGGGCTCTGGGAGAGCCCAGTCTTTCCCTCCACGTTGTCCTGCTCCAAGAATGTGCATATACTTGATGCACTTTTTCTATTAAAAAGATAATCAAGATTCTCTTTATTTTGTCCTTTCTTCTTCCTTTCATTTTTCCCTCTTCTCTTCCTCCCTCCCTTCTTCCCTCTCTTCTTCTCCCCTCCTCCCTTCCTTTTCTTTCCCCCCTCCCTATCTGTTTCTCTTTCTCCTTCTCTCCATCTCTTTCTCTCCCTCCCTCCTCTCTCTGTCTCTCTGTCTCTCTCTCTCTCTCTCTCTCTCTCATGTCCCCTGCTTCATCAAGTACAAGATACTCAATAGGAGAATATAAAGAATTCTTTGAAAAGAAAAAAAACTTTGCTTCGCTGCTGGGAAAATGTGTCTATAATCATCAGGTTTCTATATATTGTCCAGTCAAAACATGCTTTTCTACTGACTTCAATTCAGGTGGAAATTTCAGTGTATATTGTGTCATGAGGAGAGAATATGAGTTAAAATGAAACTTCAAGAGCTTTTATCATTATGAAACAGACTAGAAAAAAAATGAAAGTTTAGAGAAAAGGAAGATAAGGAAAGAAAGGAGCTTCAGAAGAGAAGAAAAGGGAAGGTGAAAAAAAAGATATTCTTAAGACTTGTCTGACATGGACGGACCTCGAGGTAATCATGCCAAGCTCAATAAGCCAGACAGAAAAAGTTGAAAATCACATGATATCACTTATATGTGGGATATAAACCTAAAAGCAACAAATGAACAGGACAAACAGAGACTCATAGACATGGACTATAGACTAGTGGTTACCAGAGGGTAGGGGGGAGGTGGGAAGGGGTAGGTAAAGGGGGTCAAATATGTGGTGACAGAAATCTAACTATGGGAGGCGAACACATGGTGTAAATATATATATGCCTTACTGTTAAAGTGTACAGCTGAAACTTATTGGATTTTGTTAACCAATGTCACCATAAAAAAATAATAAATTTAAAAAAAGAAAAAATGCTTGTCTGAACCCTGATGCACCCCAGGGTGTTTCAGTGACTTCACAGGAGCGCTATGCAATATTTTAAATTTTTGAGAGAAACAGCAACATCTGTTAGATTCATGCAAACTTCTATGAGCTCAAACTAGTTTACAATTTCAACATTAGAATTCACAATGTTTTTTTGTGATGACACTCTATCTTTGAAAGACTGGATTTTCAGCACTTTCTTCAAGTATCAACTGAAAATTGACATGGAACAAGAAATGAAGGTGATTTTATTCCAACTTTTGAGAGTTGTGCAGTGCCCAACAGATGCACGCTTTCCATTAATAAATAACTGTAATAATTTTAGAATGAAATAGAAATATTTTTCTTTCAATTTACATGTATTACTTTTTCAAACAGTTTTTACAAGATGCGAGGACATACATATTTATTAAGTTGCTAGGGCCTACCTACTTAATAAACAGAATGGTTAGCTGTTTCTTTTGGCTTAGGGGCGCCATAAATTAAGAAAGCTTGAGAACTTATGCTCTGTGGTACAACCTAACTTAGAGAATTCGTGTCATACTTATATTTAATATGGGGTCCTAATCACTTCTCAAAATATTTTCTCCTTATTTTAAAGTTAATTGATCAGTAGCACATGTTTGGTAAATTTACACCTGCATCACCACTGAGCTTGAATTTTATGGTGTTCAAACCATAAAATTTGAGTTAAGAAACTGTAAAGGAGTTAAGGATCTGAATCAACCAGATTCAGATCTCAGTCGTTTCCAATACAATTTTGAGGCAGATAGGGAAAGAGCAGATTTTTGACATATGTAAAAGTTTGGTCTAAATTCCAGCCAGGCCAATTTCTCTTTTCAAGCCTCACCTGTAAAATACTAGCATGATTCCATTGTAAGGTCATCAAAAGACAAAATTAGCTCACCGTATATCAAGTACCATGTCCTTTGCGCACATCACTGCTTCCCTTTTCATACTTATTTTAGCCATTTAAACATAGAAAGCAATTTTATGAATAAAGTTAGGTATTTCAAATTCAGATATTAACACGTGACCAGTCAAAAGAATTATATATGGAATAAAAAGATTTCTGCCTCAAGGCTAGAGTCTAATTCTCACAAATGCAGCAAAGAAAGAAAAATTCAAAGAAAATGGATTGCAGCTGTATTTGATGAGATCAAATTAATGAATGGCATGGAGCACAGATTTGGGTGGCCAATCTTAGATCAAGAAGGAGGTTTTTCCATGGCCAAAGATGAAAGAGCAAACATTAATAGGGAGGCCTAGAAGTTATGCCTCCCCATCCTGCCTTGGGGGTAAAGGGAAATGCAGACACTATTATTCTTCATTAGTTTTCTGTCAATTATTTCCTACCAGTACTGTTTTCTTAGCTCTGTAGCCAAAATATCTCAACT
>NW_011889221.1:1129837-1140729 GCF_000151845.1 Pteropus vampyrus | reverse complement strand
AAAATTACCCGAAGTAATTTAAACGTATCTGGTGAGTGAAGCATGAGACTGAACTAGGTGTAGGGTCCTTAGGAAAATTCTTTTGTCTGTCCTGGCCCTCTTAAGAAAATGCCTGACAGTAAGACTTTCTTCTCTTAAACACTAGATTTTCTCCTGAACAGCATGAACAAAGAAAAGTCCTGGACCAGATGGCTTCACGGGTGAATTCTACAAAACATTTAAAGAATAATTAATAAGAATCTTTCTCAAACTCTCAAAAAATGGAAGAGGCCAGCATTATCCTGATATCAGCCTGACAAAGATATCAAAAGATAAGAAAATTGCAAACTGATATCTTACATGAATATAGATGAAGAAATATTCAACAAAACATAACAAATTGACTTAAACAGCATATTAAAGGAATTACTTACCATGACCAAGTGAGATTTATCCCAGGAATATAGGAGTGGTTGTTTTACATAAAATCAATATAATACAACACATTAATAGGACGAGGGCGGGGGGAATGTGATCATCTCAATTGATTCAGTAAAGACATTTAACAAAATCCAACACCCTTTGTGACAAAAACTCTTAGGAAACTAGGAATAGAGAGGAAGTTTCTCAACGTGATAAAGCGTATTTATGAAAAACCCACAGCTCACACCGCACTCTGTGGTAAAAGGCTGAAAGCTTGTTCCCTTAGGTCAGGAACAAAGCCAGGGTGCCCGCTTTTACTGTTGCTATTCAACACTGTATTGGAAGTTCTAGTGAAATCTATTAGCCAAGAAAAAGAAATAAATGGCATCCAAATTGGAAAGGAAGAAGTAAAACTATATTTGCAGATGAAATGATCCAATATAGAGAAGATCCCAAAGAATCCAAAAGAAAGCCACTAGAGTTAGCAAACAAATTCAGCAAAGTTGTAGATGATAAGATCAACACACAAAAATCAGTTGTGTTTCTATGCACCAACAATGAACAATCCAAAAATTTTTTTTTTAGAAAGCAATTTCATTTACAATAGCATCTTAAAGAATACCGAGGAATAATTCTAACAAAGGAAGTGAAAGACTCGTATGCTGAAAACTTAAAACATTGCTCAAAATAAGTGTAAATATCTAAATAAATGAAAAGATATCTCATGTTCATGGATAGAAAGACTTAACATTGTTAAAATGTCAATACTACCCGAAGCAAGCTACAGATTCAAAACAATCTTTATTGAAACAACCTTTTAAACCAAAATGGGAAAACCCTCAAATTCATATAGAATTATAAAAAGCTCCAAATAGCCAAAACAGTCTTGAAAAAGAAGAATAAAGTTGAAAGGTTCACAGATACTTCAAAACTTAAAGCAAGGCTATGGTAATTAAAACAATATGATACTGGCAGAAGAACAGACATAAAGACCAACAGAAAAGAATAGAGATTCTAGAAATAAATCCTCACACATATGGTCATTTTATTTTTTTAAGGATGTCAAGACTAATAGAGAAAATCAGTCTTTTCAACAAATGGTGTTGGGAAAACTGGATATCCTCATACAAAAAAAATAAAGTCAGACCCTTACCTTACACCACATATGAAAATTAACTCAAAATGGATAAAAGACCTAAATAAACTTAAGGTAAAAGATTATAAACCTCTTAGAAGAAGACATTGGAGAAAATCTTTATGACATTGGACTTGGCAACAATTTCATACATGTGACACCAAAAGTACAGGCAACAAAAGAAAAATGAAGGTAAATAGGACCTCATTAAAATTAAGAACTTTTGTGCTTCAAAGGACATGAAGAAAGCAAAAAGACAACCTACATAATGGAAGAAAATATTTGCTATTCATATCTTTGACAAAGATTGATATCCGGAATATATACAGAACTCCTGTAACTCAACAACCAAAATGAAAACAACCCAATTAAAAATGTCTAAAGGACTTGAATAGATATTTCTTCAAAGATACACACATGTCCAATAAGCATGTGAAAGGATGCTCAACATCATTAGTCAAAAGCAAATCAAATCACAATGAGATATTTATACCTATTAGGATGGCTGTCATCAAAAAAAAAAAAAAATCAGAAAATAACAAAAATAACAAATGTTGACGAGGATATAAAGAAGTTGGAACTCTTACACATTGTTGGTGGAAATGTAAAATGGTGCAGCCACTGTGGAAAATATTTTGGTAATCCTTCAAAATTTAAACCTACCATATGACACAGCAATTTCACTCTTGCTTATGTAGCCAAAAGAGTTGAAAGTAGGGACTCCAACAGATATCTGTGTCCCATGCTCACAGCAGCATTATTCACAATAGCCAAAAAGGTGGAAATAACCCAAGTGTCCATTGATGGATGAATGCATAAACAAAATGTAGTATATGCATACAATGTAATATTACCCAGCCTTAAAAAGGAGTGAAGTTTGATACATGCTACAACATGGATGAATTTTGAAAACATTAAGCTTAGTAACAAACAAATCAACAAACAAACAAAGAAAGATATTATATAATATCACTTGTATGAGGTACCCAGAATAGACAAATTCACCAAGACAGAAAGTAGAATAGAGGTTACCAGGAACCGAAGGAAATAGGAAAAGGGGAGTTATTTTTAATGGGTACAGAGTTTCTGTTGGGTATGATGAAAAGATTTTATAGGTAGATACTGGCGATGGTAACACAACACTGTAAATGTATTTGATGCCACTAAATTATATACTTTAAATGGTTAACATGATAAACATTATGTTATGCATATTTTACCAACATAAAAAGGTATTATAGTATAAAAGTACATGCTGATTTGAGGAACAGTGTATCTAGAGTAAAGGATCTATAGGGAAGTGACTGGAAATTAGACTAAGAAATGAGCTCAGATCACATCGTGAAGGGTTTTGATGCCATTCTAAGGAATCTAGACTTTCTTCCATAGTCAAGGAAGCACCACTGTAAGCTTCTAAAAAGCTTTCTAAATTTTGCAGGCTCTGAAGAGATTGCTGTCTGGGAAGATAAGCAGTGATGATGTGAGGACACTTTCAGAAACATGAAAGGTAACCACTTTCTCAGAGACCATGAAGCAAAGCTTAGGGAGGGTTAAATCTCTGCCCTTGGATTTGAGTTCTTTATCTCCTTCCAAGATTCTAAATCTGTCCATTCCCAGGAGAGTTATTAGCAAGCCTCTCAGTTTAGCTAGTTGGTGGTGGTTCTTGTCATTGCTATTCCTGACACTGGGATTGCTGATACTGGAGGTTGGTTTGTTTTACAATTGTTGCTGTCATACATAACTAAAGCAGGATGTGTGGATCCCCATTATTTTAATTAAGAAAGTGCCTCAGTAAGAGTCAGGCTCTTATTTTTGAGTTCAGCATCTTTGATCCTTAATCTTCGCTTTGGCACTTCCACACTGAGTAGTTTCTAGGGACCTAGCAACCCTCTATCCCTCCAGCACCTGCTACTTTCTCTGCTTATCAACTGTGATTAAAATGAGCAACTCAGCTTTCCAGTTTTGATCTTCTGTATCTCAAATTCTGTTAATACACCTGTTCAGTTAAGAATTCATATGTTCTATTATCGATGAAGGGATCTGAGTACTTAACAACAAAAAAAAACCACCCGTGAAAACTATCCTAGGCCATGATCTTAGGGAACAGATGCTCCTGGTTTTTTGTTTCTAATTTTTTTTTAGCCAATATGATTTCTGTAACCTTACTTGGTAACATCATTTAAGATGTAAGGGAAGGAGTTCTGCTGCCCTAGACACCAATTCATGATTTACTACCCCCAATTCTAAACTTCACAAGACAACTCGGAATTCCTGATTATTGGCTAATCGAAGTGTTAAAACTTGTCATGTCTACAAGACTAGAAAAAGCAGACTGTAATTTAGTCTCAACATCATGTTTTGAGCCTGAGTAAGTAAACCTGATTATAGTATAGTCTCTCACCCAGCCAACAATGGTGAATAGTCAATATCACGGCTCATTTGTTTCCATATTTGAGAGTAAAAGCAGAAGTCAAACAGAAAACAAACCAGAAGATGGAGCTTATGGAGTCTGGTCCCATCTAGAGGACGTAAAGGATCTTTTAAAAATCTTTTTTTAAAAGACAAAACATTCAGGCTGGGTTGGGTGGTTTTCTCATTTAAGAGAGTAATCTGGAAACCTCCAAAGGAGGGTTTGCTGTATAACTGTTGCCCTTGACCTCTTCTCACTTTTCATGATTTTATATCTTTTTCGCCTCTGATTCTCCAACAGTTTTTCTTTTCCCACATTCTTCCTACGTTTAGGATCTCTAACCCCATCCATGTAGAGTAAGATTCTCAAGCCTCCAATTCAGACTCCTCTTTTTCCTTCTTAACAGAACATCCTCCAAGAATTTTGAAGTTAGAAAGGTTGAAAGTTCTAAAGCAATCTTACAAAAAGTAAAAGTTGGTTAGATGCCAGTCTAAAAAATTTAATCTTATCAAACCAGTTTTTCCTTGGGCAATGAGAATTGCACAAGCGACAAGAAAATTCAGTAGCTAAAACTGTTGTATTTCATTCAGGTTGAAGAATATTTTTAATGCCTTTAGATATACAAATCAAAAGGAAAGTGGAAGGGAAAGCAATTTAACACCAGCTTTCCCTCACGCTATGTGGCAAAGTCAAGCTGTCTATCTGAGGAGCTGCAGTAACTCCAATTAATATAAAAAGCAAAACCTGTGGCAACCCAACACTTAAGTCACAAATGTAAATTCCCAGAAAGTCACCACCAGCTGCCTTCTGGTAATCAACCCTAAATAGCCTCTGTTTCTCTGTAATCTGTTAGGTAGTTTAAACTTTCTTACAATAATTTCTGAAATTTGAGTCGAGATATGAGTGGGTTGCATAGAAAGGTTGCCGTTCTTCAACACTTGATAAAAAGGAATCAGTGCGTCTCTCCATTTCACCTGGAACCTGGTCTTATTTGAAAAGGCAGGGGCGGCAAGGCCTACAGGTTAGCCTAGAATAAGAGCAGGAGGGGCTCATAGAGACCACGAAGTTAGACCCTCTTATTTTATAGATGGCAAAACCGAGGCTAGGAGGAGTTAAGTGACTTGTCTAAGGCCACCCCCCTAGTTTGGAGCATTTCTAAACAAGGACCCCAAGTGTTTTCCTTGGTGCTGAGATGCTTTGGGGTGAAACTCTGGATTTAACCTGCGTCCAGAACTGTATAACAAATCAGTGCATCACTTGAGGTCCCCCTCACAGCTAAGACAATGCCATGCAGCCCATTTCCAGAGGTGTCCCCCTGCTGTCTCCATCCCCTGAGTTCTTAGTCCCAACCCCACAGAGAAGGCAGTGGTGTATGCTGGGTTGAACTGACCCAGATCGCCTTTTCTCTCCACTGGAATGGGGTTAGAAAAAGCTGTTACAAAAAGGAATTCATATTCCTTACACTCCTGAGTTGATATACTCGTTACAATTGCATTATATTTTATAACATAGTGATCATATCTCTTGATTTTAGGCACCAGATCTGGAATCCCTCCCTTCTCCACTCCCAGAGCAGTGCAGACCTTTCTATTTTCCTTCTAAGACTGACCTAATGGCCCCATTTACTCTCCACCTTTGAGGGGAGAGTACCTTTGGTACCTTTGAGGAGGCCAGATTCCCTGCAGCAGCTTCAGACTGCTCAGCACATGCAGGTTACAGACCACCCACTCGAGTCACTTACAGCTCCAAGAGCCAGAACTCCCCAGTATTTCAGGGGCTGGTTATCTCACTCTACAGTTCCGCTACCATAAACGTTGCCTTTCATTCTATACAGCTTTAAACAATAAAGCATCCTAACTCATCCTCTATCAGCACTTAGTAGTTGACTGGAGCTAGGAAGCGCCCTCTGAGGCAACGAGAGAACACGCCTAAGCCCCAGTAGTCGGAGTTTCTGTTTGATTGTTGGAGCAGGAATAGGAAGCCAATGCCGAAATCCAGGAATGGAGATTGCAGGAGGAATAAGGAGAAGGGTCCTGGATGACTACTTTGGAGGAAGCGGAAGTCATTGTAATTTGCAGTTATCCGGTTTTGGAAATCATGTTTGAGGGTTGGTTGAGGTGGCACAAGAGCTAAAAATAACTTTGATGCAGATAAACAGTAATAGTAATCATAAGTAATAACATCATCATCATCCTCAGCACCATCATAATAGCTACCATTAACTAGAGCCAGGTACTTTCCCAAGCACTTTAAACATATTAGCTCATTTAATCCTCAAAGTCTCACTGAAGAAAGAGCTATTATTCTAAATGAGGAAACTGAGGCATAAAGAGGTGAATTATCAAAGGCCATTAGCTGATAAGATTTGGTCATTAGCCAGATTATAACCCAGGCAATGTGGTTCCAGACTTCACCAGTTTGCTTTACTGCTCTCGAGCAAGAGGCTGTAGGGCCTGCAGTGTACATTAGCATGAGTCGGACAGGCAGACAAGTGGGTGGGTGGGCGGGGCACCAGCAGATGCACTGAGTCCATGAACATAGGTAGCTCAGCACTTAGGAGG
Organism: Pteropus vampyrus; assembly: GCF_000151845.1. Taxonomy (NCBI): domain Eukaryota; kingdom Metazoa; phylum Chordata; class Mammalia; order Chiroptera; family Pteropodidae; genus Pteropus; species Pteropus vampyrus. The sequence goes on along the minus strand of NW_011889221.1, from coordinate 1,134,221 downwards.
CGCTAAATGTAATATGAGGGCACTGGGAGAAACAATCCCTCGGGAATTCTGGATGAAGACTTTTGAAGGGAAAAGACTTGGCATATGTTTGGTGAGTGCTCGCTCTGTGCCATAGTCAGTGCTTGGCATCGGGATTTTAAAAAGTTAGCAAGATAGACCCTTTCTCTACCTTTGTGAAGCCTGGGGGGCCATCTGTAACACAGCTACTTGAGGTAGAAAATACAGGGATTTATCAGAGCATGGGCAGGATATCTCAAGCCGATGAGGTAGATCCTTGGGGGCTTTTCACAGGAAGGAAGAGCCCACCGATGACTGAGACAAAGAATACTAAGTATATCAAAGGGGCAAGGGCAGGTGCCATGAGACCATGGGGCAAACAAGGCGTATAAACCAGATTGCTGAAAGATGAGTGGATTTAGCCAGGCGAGAGGTGGGGTCAAGTTCTGGGGAGATGGGAGTGGAGGATTGGGAAGGGGTGACGAGAAATTTGCCCTACAAATCGTCAAATGAGGAAAAGCCCAAGTCTGAGTTTTCTCTAATGTCTAAGGCAAAAAAGCAATGCCACAGACCTTATTTTCCTAAGTAATTATATTTAGCCCCCTCGCTTTCCTTTTCTCACCCTCCATAGAAAAAAAATAATTTCAGAACTACTTAATACTTGTCAGAACTTCCCCATCTTCAGAGGGTGGAAGGTAACAGGTCCTTCCCTTGCAGATAATTTTCTCTGTCTCTCGATGTTTTGTAATCAGATGTGGTAGCTCCAAATTCTCTTTATTCCAAACATAGCCAGGAAGCAATTTCTCAGACAGTTTAACTTTGATAGCAGGCAATTTTAATCCATTGTGAACATCAACCTGACATGGACTTGCTATCTTCATTATTTTAATTACTCTTTGGGGCCACTTTTCACCCTCCCCTCCTTTTCAGGAAAGAGCGAATAGAAATTGGCAGCTTTTAATCTTATCATGCCATGGACCAGATAATTTTTGGCTTAATAATGACATCATTTAGCTGCATACCTTAAGTAATGAAATTTGTTTGTGAAACTCTTTATCTTAACCAAGAAAAGAGAAAAAGTTACCTTTTTTGATGGGAGGTCACCCACCTCTGTCACACTGCTGTCTGTGCTGTTCTGAACAGCTGACAGTTTCTGTTAATTTGCTTTCGCTCCCCAGTTCAACTCCCCATATGGAAAGCTGGAGTGATTTTTGAATAACAGCAAGTAATATCTGATGTGGCAGCAACTGGCAACTCTGACATTGAGCTTGGCTGTGGCCATTACCCAGGGTTCCTCGCTTCTCCTTGAGAAGCAATTACAATTTCACAGGCTGGAATTAAAATTCCCTGTGGTATGCAATAGAGCAACTGACACTGTCAAAGTGATTTCAAGCTGCTAATCTCTTGCTGGGGTATGAGTGAAAATAGGGTTCCTCCTCATGGAAACGAAGCTCTGACAACTTTAAAACTTGGACGCTCTGATATATTTTAATTCGCACTGAGGTCAGCAGGCACTGCTTCCTCCCAGCAAAACTTGTTATAGCACTAGATTGTGGAAGATGGGTGTTTTCAAAATAATGGAGGTGAACTTGGGTTCATTCCCAGACGGAAGAAGAAGTGTTCAGCCTGGGAATGAAAATAACAAAAAAAGGCCCCGGCTCTTGCATGAATCAAATGAGGAGAGACAGAAATATGGACAACCTCTGAGATCTAAGCTGGGGACGCGAAGGGTAAATGCCCTTCATGGCAGATCTCCAATGTACTAAAATTTGGTCTGATCCTCCAAGGCCTTCGTGGAGATCCTCTTCTCACAACTCAGATGAGACAATCCCTGCTCTGCAAAGAACACAGAAGCAGTGTGCTATAACGGAAAGCTCAGAACTTTGGGCATTAGACCTGAATCAGATCCTGGCTTGTCTCAGCAAATGATCTTCCACAACAGAATTTAACCTCAAGACTCATTTTCCATCTATGGCCATACCACCCTGAACAAGCCTGATCCCATCTGATCTCTGAAGCTAAGCAGCGTCGGGCCTGGTTAGTACTTGGATGGGAGACCACCTAGGAAGACCAGGTGCTGTAGGCATAAAAATATAAATACATACATACATACATATCTACCTACAAACATACATAAAAATAAAAAGATAAGGGATTGTAAGCTGACAGGGTCCCTGCAATCTGTGAGGTCAACCAAGGGTTGCCTCACTAAAAAAAAAGAAAAGAAAAGAAAAGAAAAGAAAAGACTCACCTTCCTTCTCTGTCAAATGGGGTGCATAATACCTCCCTGGCAGGTTATGTGGAGCAGGTGTGAAAAGTGCTCTTCACAGTGGCCTATTCATAGTATGTGCTGATTTAATATGAGCTGCCAATAACAAATAAAAATGCTTTGTCCCATCATAAGGTTTCTCAAACCTCATGATTTTTGTCACAGCCAAGTACCTTCGCATCATTGTTTTCTTAATAGTTCGCTTCCAGTCACTCATTTTAGAAACTTAAATTTATCAATTTTAAAAGAAAACTTTATGTCATAAATGGAAAATCTGTATCACTTGCTATGCATGGAAGGTTGCCATTTTAAAAGTAAAAAATGAAAAATGTTAATAAATGCCACTTAGCATTGCTCGAAGAAGGCTTTGGGCTTGAGGCTTACAGGAGTCAGTTGAAAAACAAAACAGAAAAGAGGAGACAGAGAAATGGTAGTAGCGTCACGGCCATACTTGCCCAGACTGAGCCTTTTCCTTCAGCTGAGGGCTGAGTCCCCCTTCCTCACGAGCTGCCCACCCTAGTCTGCATGTATGGGCCTGATTAATCTCCATTAGACGGTCCATTCCATTTCCTGTAGACTCCTTCTTACACTTGAAAGTAGAGAAAGACGTTATTTAGCAGGGAAGTGCATCTAAGGTCCTTGAGTTTAGTTCCTGTAGTTTTTCTTTCACTTTACTCCCTGGACCCCGATTTGAGTTTACGCGTGAAAACACATGGATAAATTCATTTTTCTTTCTTTCTGGTGAAGAAACGTGCAGCACTTATGAATGAGAGTTGGCAATAATCCAGAAATATCCCTTCCACTCCTGGTTTTCTCAGTGGTCAGGGACCTTGGTGGGGCAGAGCCAAGAGACCCTGGTTTCGTTCCCTCTTTCCTGAGTACTGGGCTCCGTGACACAGGCCTCAACACTCAAACCTCTCATTCATTTGCATGTTGTTCAATTACACCCTAGGTTAGTTTCACTCTGACCAGTTTTTCTGAGAAAGATTATAAAGCAGGTCTTTTCTGTATAGCTACCAAATCAGTCTGTGTGATTTTGTCATCTTATTTTCCAGTTTAGTATTTTTCTTTTGAAAGTGATTTTCTATAATTTTCCCACTAAGCCCATGTTCATTTGCAAAATAACACTCTATTTTAGTTACATTTTTAAAACTGTATTTAATGAAAAGATTATCTACAGGCAAAAGTCCAAGGCTAGCTTTAGGGTGCCTACATCAGTATTCTGAGGGACAAAGGAGGATTCAGATGATAAGAAATTTACATTTCTAAGGCACTCTTTCCATCCAGCTCATGTTATCACCTCTTGGCATGCTCCAGAAGCTCACACACTCCAGGTTACCAATGAAGACCAACCCCTTAGAATGTATCATCTGCTCATTCTCAATCATATTGCCTACAATCTGACCTCAAGATAAATCCAGAAGAAAATAATTAGCAAAGGAATGGAAGTATTTATGACATTGAATAAAAATTAGATTAAGGAGGGAAGAAAGATAATGAAATTGTCCTGTAAGAAGGCATACAAAGACAAAGAAATTGTTGAAATGAATTAACAAATGAAATGTAATTCTTGGATTCATTTTTTTATGTAGGATTATCACTTAACATCAGGCAGTGACTTGGGTCAGTGGTTTCCATGAGTACAGAAGTAGGACAGCTTTTATTTTTCAACTTCTTTTTGGCTGGCTTAGTGTCAAGACAGTCTCTGGACTTCAAAGAGGGCTTATTTGTTTTGGGGAAGGCATGTCTGCTGACAGTTATTGCCACCCTTACTCCACTGTCTGCCGGGTCTAATTGTTAAGTAGAATAATGATGTCAATGATAATCTACAATATATTAAAGTTTAGTCTGATTCTATAGATTTAATTCAATTAAAACTTCAACAGGAGGTTTCCCTGAGTAAAGACTCTAGAACTAAGATAATATAATCACACAGAAAATTCCCCTCTAAGGAATCAAAGAAGCTCCTGTGGGCAAAATGTTGGTAGGCTTATAAAATATAGTATCCTATAAATGTAAGGGATCATTTGTTACCTTTTCCCTTGTTCATATACCATTTCCGCAGGTCGTGGAGATAACAGCTGTGTTTACAGCTGCAGTTCACCAATGCTTACAAGA
>NW_011889221.1:1096064-1128562 GCF_000151845.1 Pteropus vampyrus | reverse complement strand
TCATTTGTTACCTTTTCCCTTGTTCATATACCATTTCCGCAGGTCGTGGAGATAACAGCTGTGTTTACAGCTGCAGTTCACCAATGCTTACAAGACAAACCCTGGCATTGCACCTCAAAATCTTTCCTCCTGATGGCTAGAATTTTACCTTTTATTTTTTTAATTAATCAATTTATTATTTTTTTAAATTTTATTTTTACTTTTATTTTTCCCCCTCCTCTCTCCCCTCTGGTAACCACTATCCACGTCCATTATCCACGTCCATGAGTCTCTGTTTGTTTGTCCTGTTCATTTATTGCTCTTAGTTTTATATCCCACATATAAGTGATATCATGTGGTTTTCAGCTTTTTCTGTCTGGCTTATTTCGCTTAGTATGATTAGTTCAAGGTCCATCCATGTTGTCGCAAATGGCAGTATTTCATCTCTTCTTATGGCTGAGTAATATTCCATTGTATATATGCACCACAGCTTCTTTAGCCAGTCACCTATCGTAGTACACTTCGGTTGCTTCCATGTCCTGGCCACTGTGAATAATGCTGCTATGAACATTGTTGTGCAAGTATCTTTTTGGATATGAGTTTTCAAGTCTTTGGGGTAAATACCCAGTAGAAGGATTGCTGGATCATATGGTAGATCAATTCTTAGTTTTTTGAGAAACCTCCAAACTGTTTTCCATAGTGGCTGTACCAACTGGCAGTCCCACCAGCAATGTATGAGGGTTCCTATTTCTCCACATCCTCTCCAACATTTGTTATTACTTGTCCTGTTCATTATAGCTATTCTAACAGTTGTGAGATGGTATCTCATTGTGGTTTTGATTTGCATTTCCCTAACGGCTAGCGACATTGAGCATCTTTTCACACATTTTTTGGCCATTTGTATGTCCTCTAGGGAGAAGTGTCTGTTCAGGTCCTCTACCCATTTTTTTATGAGATCGTTTGTTTTTTGTTTTTTTATGAGTCATATGAGTTCTTTGTATATTTTGGATATTAGGCCCTTATCGGCGTCACTTGCAATTATACTTTCCCATTTGGATGGTTGTCTCTTTACCTTGTTGACGATGTCCTTTGCTGAGCAGAAGCTTTTTAGTTTGATATAGTCATATTCGTTTATTTTTGTTTTTACTTCCCCTGCCTTTGAGGTCAAATTCATAAAATCCTCTTTAAGTCCAAGGTCCTTGAGTTTAGTTCCTATGTTTTCTTCTATGCATTTTATTGTTTCAGGTCTTATATTCAGGTCCTTAATCCATTTTGAGTTAATTTGGGTGTGTGGTGATAGACAACAGTGTAGTTTTATTCTTTTGCATGTGGCTTTCCAGTTTTCCCAGCACCATTTATTGAAGAGGCTTTCCTTTCTCCACTGTAAGTTTTTGGCTTTTTTGTTGAAAATTATTTGCCTATATAAGCATGGGTTTACTTCTGGATTCTCAGTTCTGTTCCACTGGTCCATGTGTCTGTTTTGCTGCCATCATCATGCAATTTTGATTATTGTCACTTTGTAGTATAATTTGAAGTCGGTCAGACTGATGTCTCCAGCCTCATTCTTTTTTCTCAGGATGGTGTTGGCATTTTGGGGTCTTTTGTGCTTCCATACAAATCTGATGGATTTAGATGGGGATTGCATTAAATCTGTATTATGCTTTAGGTAATATGGACATTTTAACTATGTTGATTCTTCCAATCCATGAACAAGGAATATCTTTCCATTTCTTTGTATCTTCTTCGATTTCTTTTAATAGAGTCTTATAGTTTTTATTATATAGGTCCTTCACATTCATTAGATTTATTCCTAGGTATTTTATTCTTTGTGTTGCAATTGCAAAAGGAATTATTTTTCCACTTCTTTTTCTGACACTTCATTATTAGACTATAGGAATACTATGGGTTTTTGAACATTGATTTTGTATCCAGAGACTTTACTGTATTTGCTTATTATTTCTAGTAGTGTTCTTGTGGAGTCTTTAGGGTTTTCTATATAGACAATCATGTCATCCACAAATAGTGACAGTTTGACTCTTCGTTTCTTATCTGGATGCCTTTTATATCTTTTTCTTGTCTGATTGCACTTGCTAGGACCTCCAATTTTATATTGAATAACAGTGGCGATAGTGGACAGCCTTGTCTTGTTCCTGATCTTAGAGGGAAGGTTTTTAGTTTTTCACCATTAAGTATAATGTTGGCTGAGGGTTTGTCATAGATGGCCTTTATTATGTTAAGGTACTTTCCTTCTATACCAATTTTATTAAGTGTTTTGATCATAAATGGATGCTGTATCTTGTTGAAGGCTTTTTCTGCATCTATTGATATGATCATATAATTCTTATTTTTTAATTTGTTTATGTGATGTATCACATTAATCGATTTGTATATGTTGAACCATCCCTGTGCCCCTGGGATGAAGCCCACTTGATCTTGGTGTATAATCTTTTTAATAGGTTGCTGTATTTAGTTCGCTAGTATCTTATTTAGGATTTTTGCATCTGTGTTCATGAGAGATATTGGTCTGTAGTTTTCTTTTTTTGTATTATCTTTACCAAGTTTTGAAATCTGGGTAATATTGGCCTCATAAAATGAGTTGGGAAGTACTGCCTCCTCTTTGATTTTTTGGAAGAGTTTAAGGAGAATAGGTATTAAATCTTTCTTGAATGTTTGGTAGAATTCACTGGTGAAGCCATCTGATCCTGGACTTTTACTTTTTGGTAGGTTTTTGATGATTGTTTCAATTTCCATACTGCTGATCTGTCTATTTATATATTCTAGATCTTCTTGATTCAGTCTAGGAAGATTGTATTTTTCTAAGTACTGGTCTATTTCTTCTAGGTTATTAAATTGGCATTATATACTTTTTCATAGTATTCTTGTATGATCCTTTGTTTTTCTGCAGTGTCTTTTGTAATTTCCCCTCTTTCATCCCTGATTTTGTTTATTTGTGTCCTTTCTCTTTTTCCTTTAGTGAGTCTAGCCAGGAGTTTGTCAATTTTATTAACCTTCTCAAAGAACCAGCTCTTTGTTGCATTTATTTTTTCTATTTTTTTTTGTTTGTTTGTTTTTAATTTTATTTATTTCTGCTCTAATTTTGATTATTTCTTTCCTTCTGCTGACTCTAGGCTTCCTTTATTCTTCCTTTCCTAGTTTTTTAAGATGAAGTGTTAGGTTGTTTATTTGGGTTCGTTCTTGTTTTTGGAGGTAGGCCTGTAATGATAACGCTTTCGCCATGTCCCAAAAGTTTTGATATATTGTACTATCATTATCATTCGTTTCTATGTATTTCTTGATCTCTCTTTTTATTTTTTTCTCTGACCCAGTTATTCTTCAGTAGTATCTTGTTTAATCTCCATGTATTTGTGGTTCTTCCTGCTTTTCTCTTACAGTTGATCTCTAGTTTCAAAACATTATGATCAGAGAATATGGTTGGTATGATTTCAACCCTCTTATATTTTTTGAGGCTATCTCTGTGTCCTACTATGTGGTCGATTCTTGAGAATGTTCCATGTGCACTAGAGAAGAATGTATTTTTAAGTTTAGGTGCCTTTCACATAACATTGAACTATTTTAGAGTGCACATTTCAGTGGCATTTAGTACATCTACAATGCTGTGCAACCACCACCTCTATATATTTCTAAAACTTTTCATCATGGAGATAGAAACCCTGTGCCCATTGAGCAATACTCTTCTTTCTCTCTTCTCCCAGCCCCTGGGAGCCTCTAACCTACTTTCTGTCTCTATGAATTTCCCCGTTCTATATTCCTCGCATAAGTGGAATCATAAATATTTGTCCTTTTGTGTCTGGTTTATTTCACTTACCATCATGTTTTCAATTCAATATGTAACATATCAAAACTTTATAACTTTTATGGCTGAATAATATTCAATTGTATGTATATACCACAGTTTTTATTCATTTATCTGTTGATGGATATTTGGGCTGTTTCCCTTTTTGGCTATTGTGACTAGTTCTGCTATGAATTTGTATATGCCTGTATTTGTCTGAGTCCCTGTTTTCAATACTTTTGGGTATATACATAGGAAAGGAATTGCCAGGTCATATGCTAATTCTATGTTTAATTTTTTGAGGAACCATCAAGCTGCTTTCCTAGAATTCCACCTTTGGCAACTAATTCTGTTAGATTATGCATTTGTTTCCTTAGATCCTCAACAATTTGCTATAAAAATTTTCAAACATATGTATTCAAATGTTTAGAGTACAATGAACTCCATGTACCTTATCTTCAATAGCCATCAGCCTTCTGCCATACCTATTTCATCTATTTCCCCCCACCTACTGCCCCACTTTTTAATTTTTGCCGGAGCATTTTAAAATAAATACCAGATATCATGTAATTCTGCACCCCCCCCCAGAAAAAACCTTAAGTATACAGCTAACAATAGGGAGCAGCATCTTCTTATGTAATCCCCATAACAAAATTAACATTCATTCTTCAGTGTCAGCCAATACATAGTCTATGTTTACATTTCCACAATTGTCTTAAAATACTGTCTTGCCTCAGATTTGTGTGAATCAGCATCCAAACAAGATTCATTGATTAGTTTATATTGGAAGTATCATTTAAGTTGGTTTTCATCTCTTTTCCTTTTATCTGTCATTGACTTGTGAAAGAAACCACGTCAGATGTCTTATAGAATGTCCTCATTCTGAAATAGACTAATTTTACGATTCATCTTCTGTGAATGAATGCAGCATTGAACTGATGGAAAGCTTTAAAATAGATTTGGCGATAATTTTCAACTTACCAATGGAGATTTGCTTTAAATCGCAGTTCATTTCTCTGGGCAAAAAATATATTTTAATAAGCTCTTAAAATTATTCAGATTCTCTAAAGTAACTTTCCTTAAACATTAGTTTTTGCATTTTATTGTCATAAGGAATAATACCAGCATTGGTGTTTGCTACTACTGTCTAACTATGAATTTTCGAAAGGAGAATTATCTGTGAGGTCATTTAATTTCTTTAATATTTATTCTTTCGCCTACTTTCTAAAAGGATCCGAGGCTACTGGGTTTTTGTATCCTACCGTTATCACTTTCCCTGGCATTTACAAAATAATGAATTTACTTTTTTTATTTGTCATTAGCTTTTTCCTAAGAGGTTTCAATATCAGCAAATTTCTGATATCACGAGCCACAAAACATTAATTAAGAAAAAAGAGAAGCCATAAGTTCACTGCCTATTCACATGAGGAAAATACCAGGAGAGTGAGACCTAGGCTTACTGTCATTCATGAAGACAACTGCCAATCACTTTCTTTCTTCCTACTGTAGAATTGATTATAACCAGTCATATCCTATCAGAAAGGATTCAACAAAAAGAAATAATACAGATAAAGAGGAGAAAAGGGAAAATATTGGAAACATGGGAAATCCAATTTACTATTTAATTATAATAATTGCTTTTGACAATTTTTCAAAGAATTTGAAATAACACATGGCAGGATGAGAAGAATTTCTCAGCAGTTCTCAGTTCTTGCCACTAGCTAGAACCAACATTTATGAAACAGCTCTGGGAAAACATGTATTGTTTTTAATCAAAAGAGAGGAGAAAGAAACCAACATATGCTTTTTTCATTTTGCCAGGCACCGTGGAAGGCGCTTTCAGGAATCATGTCACTGAACATAATTAATAGTCTTTAGAGTATCAATATTTGGAAATAGTTCACTAATCTATACAGAGTTGAGATGGATCTGCTAATAATGAGACAAATTAAAGATGGGCATATTTTCTTTAAGGAAATCTCCAGGAATCCTTGATAAAATTTAGAGAAGAAACCCCGCAGTGGAGAGGAATTGAACTCCATAATGAAATACTACTACTTACAAAGACCCAACTTTTGAAAAGTCTCATATATAATTAATCATTTTATCTGCATTCTTGAGTAACAACAAAACTGTCTTAAGCCAACTTCACCACCTAGTGACCAGCTCAGAAGTTTTTTAAAAACTGTTCTTTCCCATTAAAATTTCTCTCCCACTAAGGAGAGGGTCCTGCTCCCCTCTTGGCATATCCATCCTTCCTCCCTTCTTTCTTCCAGATATCTATCTATGTCTATTAAAGATATCTATTATGTCCTATGCTCTGTTAAGTCATTGAGGATGTGAAGGTGAAAGAGACACAATTTCATGCACAAGACACTAACAGTCTTTAGCTAGAAAGGAAGCTCTGTAAACTACCATTTGAGTGGCAAGGAAGGGGCAGTGGTGTTTAAAGAAAACGCTCTGTGCTCAAAAATGCTAGAAAAACAATGGTTTCACTTGTTTTGCATTTATCTATATTTTACATATGCTGACAATAAAGAGCACAGTCCTTAATTCTAGAGTCATGAAAATTGATAAGCAGCCAAATTCGAGACAACTTCAAAAGGAGACATAGAACTAACAAGTGATGAACCAAGAAGGGGGAAAAAAACCTAATGGCATTTTTCAAGCAGGTTATCCCTAGAATATAAATGTTCCCTTCCATGATGCTTCTGACTCTTCTCACTTTGTTTTAAATTCACACCTTCTGCCTCGACTTCCTTGTTACTTTTGCAATGGCAACCTTCTTCTATTAGCTTTATCTTATCCCTTTCTTTTTTGGGTGGTGTATCATTCAGTACAGAAAAAGAGGAGGGGAACTTAAACAAGTTAGGGGGTAATCGTGTCACATACAAGAAGTCTGTAGATAGGCTGATAGGATGGGTTTCTATGCCTGCAGAAACCCAGTTTTTTTCTAGCTTTTTACTCCAGTATTCTTAGTTTGTATTGGTTACATCCTCTTGGTTGTGAGATGGCTGTCTAATCTCCAGTCTCCTATTTGTGTTTCAGGCAGGAATAAGGAGAAGGACAAAGGCCAAAAGCACCTCTAATTGAGTTGTCTCCTTTTAATGAGGTTTTACAGAATCCTCGCTTTTGACTTCCACTTATATCTCATTAGTCAGAAATTTATCACATGTTAACCATACTTGCAAGAAGTTGGGAAATGTAGTGTTTTAAAGCTGGACACATTGCCAGCAGAACAATATTGGTATTCCGTTTGTAAAGAATAAAGAGAAACTTGCACATTGTGCAGGCAACTAGCAGTGGATGCCAAAATTGTGTCCACCTTAAGTCACTCAGGCCATCCAGGACTGACGTGACTGTCCTTTCTCACAGTATTCCTTCATGTGAGTACATCCTTGATCTGCACCATCTCCTTCATCCTTGTTTGATCTCATTGCTCAGGGCTTCATTGGGTCATGGCTCTGCCTATGGGAATCTCCTAGGGAACTTTAAAAATCCCACTGCCAGCTCACACCCTAGACCATTCCCAGCAGAATCTCTAGCACACTGGTTCACAACTCTGGCACGATGGAATCACCTGAGAAGTTTAAGAAATACTGATACCTGGTGCCACCTCCAGAGAAAATATCATTGGTCTGAGTGAAGTCTGGGCATTAGGATTCTTAAAAGCGTCCCAGATGATTCTAATATGTAGCAGTTTGGGAACCACTGTGCTACGAGTAAGACCCAGCCATCAGTAGATTTTAACGCCAGTCCCCCGCCCCCAGGTGATTCCAATCTGTGAGCAAGACTGGGAACCATTCTATCAAGACAGTCTCCTTTTTAGAAGAAAGCTTTGGGTTTGGGAGCATCTGTGGGTTGCCCTGCCTGTTTTTAACAGCTGGAATTTGGGTGTCTGTATCACTTGGACCTGTAGACAAACCGCAGAGAGGCAGCTATTCAGAGATAATGATGAAGAAAAAGGAATAATTTAATCTCTACAGGCTTATAAAGATTTGTGAAGAACTTTGTAAGGAAATTTCCATGCTTCAACATTTTTACATCTTCCATCCCTTGTCTGTGTGAGGGCCTTCTCGACAGCTGGGTGAGATTTGCATGTTTTAATTGTGGGCAGTGGGGCAAGAGGGTGCTGTGGGTAGGCTGAGGGAAAGGGAGTGACCCCTCTGGATTTAATAAATTTTCTTCCCAGGGATGGTCTGCTGTGTGTGTTGTTCAAACTCTTACTAGGGATTTTGTTTTCAGCAAATCTTTGTCTGTGGTCATACTATCCTGCTAATTCCAGAAGGGTGAAAGAGTGTGTTATGTTTACAACCTGCCTTCTTAGAATTTAAAACGAGGTCAGAACAAATATGAGATTACTTTTTCCACTTTTTTATAATTAATAGCAATTAAAATTTTAATATTATCGTTTCATATATATTTGAGCTAAATAATTTCATCTGTGGCAGAATGTATTGTTTCAGAAGATTTGTTAGTGATTTTTAAATGTTTTTAAAGCATTTCCAGAGCTTGACCACTGACCTAAAAGCTTCCTTTAGGGACAGGCTAAGCTCAGGCCACTTTTGGGAAACACAGTCCATTCTATAGCAAAGACAAAAGAGGGTAAAACTGGAGACTCACTGATAATTACTATGAAAGGAAGTTTTGCAATTGAGAAGATAGATCTGGCTGTCAGTGTCAAGTATAAAGAGGAGCTTCCTGGACAGTTTCTCCAAAAGTTACCTTGACGCACTCTATATGTGTTGGTTCTTCTTGGAATTCATCCAAAGGTTTTAGAGATTGAAGTATCAAAATGAATTTGTGTAATAGATACCATTAAGAACCTATTTTGTACAGGTGCCATTCTCGGCCCTTTCTGCACATTATCTAATTTTTACAACAGCTCATTTTACAGAAAAACAATTGAGGCTTAGAGAAGTAAAGTGACTTGACTGAGGTCACATGGCTAGTAAGTGACAGAGCTGGGATTTAAAACCAGAGCGAAGACTGACTTTCAGGCCTGTAGCTCTAGGGAACCAGCCTCGTGGAAAGGTTGACACGTGGCCGTGTAGAACTGGTAGCTGTGCTTAAAGGCGGTCAGAAGAAGTCTCTGGAAGAGGAGGCAGGATCCACCAAGGGGTTGGAATGTGTCAGTTATCTGTCAAGGCCAGCTGCATCAAGTCTAAAGGTAGCCTGGAGTGTTTGGGACAAGTCCCCTCCTTTATCTGAATTTATGAAGGATTCGATAACCCCCTGTAACCTCCAATATTAGCAGAATCATAGTATATGAGTTGAAAAGTAGTGGATGACCAACTATTCCAACCCTCTTATTTTACAAATGAAAAACCAGAGGCCAAGAGGGATTCTCTGTCAGCCTTACAGTTTGATTGCATGTTCGGAAAACATCATAAATCTCTGCAGTTGTTCTGTGGTGACACTCAAAAGACTATCCTTGTCATTTTCAAACGGCGTCGGGTTTTGGATGTGGGACAGAAACCTGTGATTTACAAGCACGCCTCTTCACATTATAACCTCTTTCAGATTCATCATTGGCTACTGAAAATTTAAGGTCACCGTGGTGTTAAAGAAGTGTTAAACTATACAGTTAATGGAAGTAGGTTGTGCTAAATTGGCTATCTGCAAGCAGCTTTATGAGCCATAAAAGTCAACATCTTTCTTTCATTACCTTTAAAGTCTGTTTATGTAAAAGATAAGGGAAGGCCCAGCTCAGGATACTCATAGGGAATTAGTGGGAGGGTCCAGCAGGAAGGAATAACAGGAAGTCTGATCATAACATAAGTGACCAGACTGTTGAGAAAGCAGCCTACAGACAGGAGACCTAGCACTTTGTTTATTTTTTTAGAACTCACGTGTCATGCTAATGTGGGGCCAGGCTTAACACGGAGGACACAGTGAGGAAAGGACTTTGTGGCTGTGCTTCATTCTTCCTCAACTCTGTTTGGTTTAACAAACAGCTTTCCTTCTACAGAGGGCACACCACAGATTGGCACCATCAGCACCCAGACAAAATTGGAAAACGGGCTGGTTTCTATGCCATACATATTTTCAGGGTCTTATTTGTAAGTCTTCAGCATTTTTAGCCTTGCTCCCTGCTGAAGTCTGAATGTGGACCCACAATTCGTGTGTTGCATCTTAACCCCAAAAGGTGATGGTATTTGGAAGTAGAGCTTTTGGGCAGAGCCTTCATGAATGGGATTAGTGCTATTTTTTTCCAGCTTTATTGAGATAGAATCGACATATAACACTGTGTAACTTTAAAGTGTACAATGTGATGATTCAATACATGTATGTATTGCAAAATATTTACGACAAAGAGGTTAGTTAACACATCTTTCACCTCATATAAATATCATTTTGTTGTTTTTATGATGAGAACATTAAAGCTCTAATAGCAACTTTCAAGCCTACTATTCAGTATTGTCAACTATAGGTACCACGCTCAGTACATTGGATCTCTGGAACTTATCCTTGTTATAACTGAAAGTTTGTACCTTTTGCCAGTATCTCCCCCTTTGACTTAGCTAGACCTCAGCACCTAGCAATTGCTATTCTACTATCTGTTTCTATGAGTTTCATGCTTTTAGATTCCACTTGTGAGTGAACATACAGTATTTATCTTTCTCTGTCTGACTGTAGGTTGCCTTTCCATTTTGATTGTTTCTTTTGCTATGCAGAAGCTTTTAGTTTGATGTAGTCCCACTTATTTATTTTTGCTTTTGTTGCCATCACTTTAGGTGTTGTATCCTAAAATTCATTACCAAGATTAATATGGAGGAGCTTCTTTCACATGTTTTCCTCTAGGAGAGTTATGGTTTCAAGTCTTACATTCAAGTCCATATCCATTTCAAGTTAATTTTTGTGAGCGGTGTAATTCAGGGGTCCAATTTCATCCTTTTGCATGTAGGTGTCCAGTTTTCTCACCACCATTTATTGAAGACACTGTCCTTTTCTCATTATATAATCTTGGCTCCCTAGTCTAATATTAGTTGACTATATAAGAATGGGTTTATTTATGAGCTCTCAATTTTGTTACATTGGTCTGTATGTCTGTTTTTATGTTAGTACCATACTGTTTTGATGATTTTACCTTTGTCGTATACTTTAAAATAAAAAAAATGTGATGCTTCTAGCTCTGTTCTTTCTCAAGATTGCTTTAGATATTTGGAGTCTTTTGCAATTCCACACAAATTTTAGGATTTTTTTTTTATTTCTATGAAAAATGCCATTGGAATTTTAATAGAAATTTGATTAAATCTGTAGATGGTTTTGGATAGTATGGACATTTTAAGAGTATTAACTCTTCTAATCACCAAGATGGCATAGTTTTTCATTTATTTATGTCTGTCTTCTTCAATTTCTTTTATTAATTTCTTATAGTTTTCAGTATATAGATCTTTTATTTCCTTGGATAAATTTAGTGCTAAGCATTTTGTTGTTTTGATGCCATTGGAAATGAGATTATTTTCTTAATTTCTTTTTCAGATAGTTCATTGTAGATATACAGAAATGCAAATGATTTTTTATGTTGCTTTTGTATCTTGCAGCTTTATGAAATTCCTTTATTAAGTCTAAAATTTCTTTTGTGGAGTCTTTAGGATTTTTATATACAAGATTATATTATCAGAAAACAGACCATTCTTACTTTCTGATTTGGATGGCTTTTATTACTTTGTTTTACCTAATTGCTGTGGAACGACTTCCAGTACTATGTTGAATAGGAATGTTGAGAGTGGGCAAGTTTGTCATGTTCCTGATATTAGAGGCAAAGCTTTCAACCTTTCACCATTGAGAATGATGTTAATTGTGGGTTTGTCATATACATCCTTTATTATGTTGAGGTATGTTCCTTTTGTAGCCAATTTGTTGAGAGTTTTTATTATGAATAGATATTTAATTTTGTTGAATGCTTTTTCTTCATCTATTGAGATGATCATATGATTTTTATCTTTTATTCTATTAATATACTGTATCACATTTATTGATTGACATATGTCGAACCATCCTTGCATTCCAGAGATAAATCCTACTCGATCACGGTATATGTTCCTTTTAATGTGGTGTTGAATTTGGTTTGCTAGTGTTATGTTGAGAATTTTTGCATCTATATTCATCAGGAATATTTGCCTTAGTTTGCTTTTCTTATAGTGTCCCAATCTTAGCTTTGGTATCAGTTAATACTGGCCTTGTAAAATGAGTTTGGTAGTGTTTTCTCATTTTCAATTTTTTGGAAGAGTTTGAGAAGAACTGGTATTAATTCTTTTTTAAATGCTTGGTAGAATTTACTTGTGAAGCCATCTGTTCCAGGCTTTTCTTTTGGGAGTAATTTTTGATTACAGATTCAGTCTCCATACTTGTTATTAGTCTGTTCAGACTTTCTATTCTTTCTGATTCAGACTTGGTAGGTTATATGTTCCTAGGAATTTATCCCTTTTCTTTAAGTTGTCCAACGTTTTGGCATATAATTGTTCATAGTAATGTTTTATGATCCTTTGTATTTCTATGCTATCAGTTGTAATTTTATTTATTCAAATGCATTCTTTTATTCTTGGTAAGTATAGCTAAAGTTTTATGAATTTTACTTTTTCAAAAAAAATATTAGTTTTTTATCATTTCTATTATTTTTGTATTCTCTGTTTCATTTATTTCTGCTCTGATCTTTGTTATCTACCTTCTCTGTTAACTTTGGACTTAGTTTGTTCTTGTTTTTTTTTAGTTATTTGAGATGTAAAGTTAGATTGTTTATGTGAGATCTTCCTTTTTTTTTAATGTAGGCATTTATCACTATAAACTTTCCTCAGCCCTGCTTTTGCTGCATCCTATAAGTTTTGGGATGTTGTGTTTTCATTTTTGTTTGTTTCATGAAATTTTTTAAATTTCCCTTTTAATTTCATCTTTGACCCAGCAGCTGTTCAGTTTTTATCTTTTATTCTATTAATATACTGTATCACATTTATTGATTGACATATGTTGAACCATCCTTGCATTCCAGGGATAAATCCTACTCGATCACGGTATATGTTCCTTTTAATGTGGTGTTGAATTTGGTTTGCTAGTGTTATGTTGAGAATTTTTGCATTATTTTTGCATTACAATGTGCTCTTTAATATCCACATTTAAAAAAAAATTTCCAGTTTTCCTTCTATTGTTTATTTCTAGTTTCATACCATTGTGGCTGGAAAAGATGTTTGGTATGATTTCAATCTTTTTAAATTTTCTGAAACTTGTTTTGTGACCTAACATATGATCTAAGCTGGAGAATGTTCTGTGTGCATTTGAAAAGAGTTGTATTCTGCTTGCTGTTGGACGGAATATTCTATGTATGTCTGTTAGGTCCATTTGATGTAAAATATAGTTCAAATCCAATGTTTCCATATTGATTTTCTTTCTCAATACTATCATTGTTAAAAGGGAAGTATTTAGGTTCCCTATTATTTTTGCATTGTTGCAAAACATTACTCTCTTCAGATGTTAGTTTTCGCTTAATATATTTAGCTGCTTTGATGTTCGATGTGTATATATTTACAATAGTTGTATTGCCTTGATGAATTGACCACTTTGTTATTATATAATGACCTTCTTCATCTCTTATGCCAGTTTTACTTAAAGACTATTTTGTCTAATATAAGTATAGTTACCTCTGCTCTCTTTGGTTTCTATTTGCATACAGTATCTTTTTCCATCCCCTCACTGTTAGCCTAATTGTATCCTTGAGGGTGAAGTGACTCTCTTATAGGCAACGTATTTAAAATCAGTTCAGCCATTCTGTGCCTTTTGATTAGAGAATTTAGTACATTTTCGTTTAAAGTAATTACGACAGGCAATGACTTAACTATTGCCATCTTGTTAATTGTCTTGTGGATGTTTTATAGTTTTTGTTCTTTCCTTCCTTTCT
Organism: Pteropus vampyrus; assembly: GCF_000151845.1. Classification (NCBI taxonomy): domain Eukaryota; kingdom Metazoa; phylum Chordata; class Mammalia; order Chiroptera; family Pteropodidae; genus Pteropus; species Pteropus vampyrus. The sequence continues at coordinate 1,114,895 of NW_011889221.1, read as the reverse complement.
TGGTGTCTTCTTTTGTAAACTGATAATATTCCATCGTGGTATACCTTGATTCCTTTCTCTTTATTTTCTGTCTTTAACTTACTATAGGTATTTGTTTTCTGTTTATGCTGTGGCTTGCTTGAAACATGTTACAGATGCAACAGTCCATTTTAAACTGATAACTTGAATTCGCATACAAACTCTATCCTTTTACTCGCCTCACAATTTATGTTTTTGATGTCACAGTTTATATCGTTTTATATTGTATATTCATTGAGAAATTGTAGCAATAGCTATTTTTAATACTTTTTGTTTTCTAATTTTTATATTAGATTTAAATGGTTAACACACTTCTATATTACAGTCTTATAGTGTTCTGAATCTATGTACTTAACTTTACCAGTCTATTGTAAATTTTTATGTTTTTATGTTACTAGTTACTGCTATTTTGTTTCAGCTTGAAGATTCTTTTCAGCATTTTTTTCAGGTCTGATGGTGATTGCCTGTCACAATGACTTTACGTCATTGCCTGTCGTAATTACTTTAAACGAAAACTCCCTCAGCTTTTGTTCGTTAAGCAAAGTCCTTATCTCATCTTCATTTCTGAAAGACAACTTTGCAAGGTAAAATATTTTTGGTTGGGAGGTTTTGTTTTGTTTTGTTTTGTTTTGTATTCAACACTTTGAATATATCATCCCACTCTCTCCTGTCCTGCAAAACTTTCTGCTGAGAAATTCACTGATAACCTTTTGGGGTTCCGTGTATGAAAGAATTTTTTCTCTTGCTCCCTTGAATTTTTTTTTTTTTTTGTCTTTGACTTTGGACAGTTTTATTATAATGTCTTTTGAAGATCATTTTGGATTGAAATTTCGGAGTCACCTATTAGCTTCATAAACTTGGATGTCCTGTCCAAAGCTTTCCCTAGGTTTGGAGTTCTCAACCATTATTTCTTTAAATAAGATTTCTATCTCTTTCTCCCTCTCTTCTTCTGCTGGGACTCCAGTGATACATAGATTGTTTCTCTTAATGGTGTCCCACATGTTCCATAGGCTTTCTTTATTCTTCATTCTTTTTTATTTGTTCTTCTCTAACTGGATAATTCAAATGTTCTATCTTTGTGCTCACTGATTCTTTCTTCCACATGATTTAGTCTACTGACAAAGTTCTCTATTGAATTCTTCAGTGAAGTCATTGTATACTTCAGCTCCAAACTTTTATCTTTTTAAAAAATGTTTTCTCTTTGTTAAACTTCTCATTTTGTTCTTATATTGTTTTCCTAATTTCATTAAATTGTTTAATCTTTGCTCTTTTGTAGCTCTCTGAACATATTTAGAACAATGACCTTGAATTCTTTGTTGGACAGTTCCTCTATCTCTATTTCTTTGGCATCAGTTACTGGAAGTTTCCTGTGTTCCTTTGGTCAAATCATGTTTCTATGATTATTCACCAAAACATGACCCTGAGCTTGAACTTCTAGCCTCCATAACTGTGAGAAATAATTTTCTGTTCTTTATAAGCTACCCTGTCTATGGTATTTTATTTTAGCAGCCTGAATGGACTAAGACATTCCTACTTCTCCTCTATGTGAGTAGCACCCTAACTGAACCTGATGAGGTGTGGTTTGGACGTTTACTTGCAGAGGGAATGCAATTTCTTTACTTTCCTGTTAAATTATTTGTTTTTCGTTAGAAGCCTCCCACCTCAACAGGTAATTGGGGGAGGGGGAGAGAGTTATAGAAGAAAAGATAGGAAAATGGTTCCAATCCAGTCCAAACTAGTAATCTAGTAATAATGATATGCTAGCTAACATGTATCAAAAGTCAAGTATGTGCAAGATAACTCTTCTAAGCATTTTACAAATGTCAACTCATTTAATAATCATAACACAATTATATAGTTGCTACACTATTAACCCCTAATTACAGAAGAAGAAACTGAGGTGCATAGAAATTATATGGTGAGCCTAAGGTCATGCATTGAGTAATTTGTGGAGTGGGAACCTCTTCGATGGCACAGATAAGTGATCAGTCTTAGATAGTTCCACTACTCCCCTCACTCTTTTTGAATGCGACATCTAGGAAGATGGGCTGTAGTGACAGAGAAGGGATTGACCCCTATATTTTTATGGTGACCTCTCTGTTCTCTCTGGTCTCTGCTGTTGAGTTGTTGTTCTCGGGTGCTACCTGGCCTGGGAACACCTGCATAGCATAAAAATGTGCTTTAGCCTTTCATCAGAAATTAAATACCATCTTTAAAAATCAACGTGACATGTAAGCATCGAGCTTATTTTGCTCATAAATCTGTATAACGTGTTTGGGGGAAATGTGACCTCCCAAATCTCTCTTTAGGCTAGGCTGGGGTAGTAGAGGACCTCATTTGGAATTCAAGGATGAGGAATATAGCCCTTCTCTTGTAGAATGCACCAGAAGGGACATGCTATTCAAATCCATTAGAATGGCCTGAGGGATTGGAAGTTCCAGGGAATAACATTTTAGAATACTGTAGTATTTGGTGCAGGAGATATAAATGTCTGCGAGTAGAAGATGGAAGTCAATTCCAGTTCTGGTGTGTATATAACAGGGCCCTCGGGCAAAGAAAGATAGACTACATGCATTCTTGATGATCAAATAGGAACAAAATTGCTAGAAATTGTTTCAATAACTTGCAGCGGGTTCCTTTGGAAAAAGCTCTGGCAGAAAAGGAGTGGCAGAGGAACCCCTTGAGAAGGACTGGTTTTACACCTCCAGGAATTTCTTCAGGGTCATTCATAATGAACAATTACGTGGTGTATTTTAGGTCTGTATGAAATATGAAAATATACAAAGAAAAGTACAAGGAGAATTTTACTGAAAAAGAAGAATTAAACGTTTAACTCATCATTCGTATACCCAAAGGTGGAAGCAGCCCAAAAATCCATCAACAAATAAATGGATAAACAAAATATGTTATATACATACAATGGAATATTATTCAGCCTTACAAAGCAAGGAAATTCTGACACATGCTACAACTTGGATGAAACATCAAGACACTATGACTATGCTAAGTGACATTAAGCAGTTTGTCAGTTATTATTCCCTTAAGGACATTATTTTAAGCCTGCTATAAGAAGACAGATATTATTGTATGATTCCACTTATATGAGGTATGTAGAGTATTCATATTCATAGGGACAGAAAGTAGAATGGTGGGTCTCATGGATGGAGGGTGGGGAAAATAGATAGTTGTTTGATGGGTATGGCGTTTCAGTTTTGCAAGTTGAAGTTCTGGAAATTGGTTTGTGACAATGTGATATACTTGACACTACTGAACTGGACACTTAGAAATGGTTAAGATGATAAGTTTTATGGTATATGTATTTTACCACGATTAAAAATAAAAAGTATTTAACTCATCAATCCAAAATATGCAATAAGATTGTAAAATATGCCATTAAGATTGCAGTAACGTGTTACTATGGTGAAAGAAAATGCCTCCTAAAGTATCTTTGTAGTTCCTTTTTCTCAAACCACTTAAGTTCAATTAAATTGTAAAGCACATTTCATACCTCTCAATATTCTCTCCCAAGAACTTTTCTCTAACCAGTAATCATCTCAGCTTTCTTGACAAATCGAAACATCTTTATTGCAACTTTATTCTGCAGCCTCTTTCCCAGCCTCCCCCCAACAAGAAAAAACAAACAAACAAACAAACAAACAAAAAAACCAGTTCTTGGGCTACTGGTCAACCAGTTGGCTTATACTAGGACCACACTCATTTCTCTTATATCCTGCCACATTCCTGCAAAGTGCTTTTGTAAATCACATCATGGAGCACAAAGGCAATTGGGTGAGAGTGTGAGTGGTCAGCACCAATTAGGCAGGGCCAACTGTTGGGGCTCAGGAAATATTTGTTGCACTAATGAATGAAAGTGAGTGAGACTCAGGGATAAATCTCATGCCCACCGGAAGGATGGGTAGTAATACTGGTCTATAAGGAGGCCTATAGCATCCTCATAACTAATCACAAAGTGGTAGTCTTAATCACATAACAGAGTGTATATGGGCCTGTGCTGAGAACCACACTCTTAAACAATGAGGCACTCACACCAAAACTAACCCAAGGCCAACAACTCCTTACTGGCCTTTCCTGCCCTGTCAGCATATCTTTCATCTTCTCACAGGAAGTACCTGTAACAAAACTTTCTCCTCCTACCACTGTTTCCAAAAAGCTTTGAGTACCTCTGCCACGTGGTGTTCATCTCAGCGTCAAACTAAAGCAGCGAGTTCTCTTCTTTCTGGGAATAGCATGGCATTGGTTAGGGTTAGAGAGACGTTCCTACACTCAACACATGTTTAAGTTGGGGCTCAAAGCAGGTTTAAATGAACGTCTTCATGAGTTTAAGAGGAGGAAGTTGTTTTAAAGAGATGCTAGACAGTTCTGTTCATAAGGCTGTGATATTAGAATCCTAGGGCTGCGTAGCAAATCACTCCAAATTTTGTGGCATAAAATAACAGAACTTAGTCTTTGTCAGTTCTAGTGGCCAGAAGTCTGAAATCAAGGTGTTGGTAGGGCCCCTACTTTCTCTGAAATCTCTAGGGGTGAAGCCTCCACACCTCTTCTGGCTTCTGTGGCTCCAGGCATTCTTTGACTTAGGGTTGCAGAATCCAATCTCTGCCTCTATTTTCATGTGGCATTTTCCTCTGTGCATCTGAGTCTCTCAGACCTCCCTCTGCTTTTTATAGAATATTTGTCATTGGATTTAGGGCCACTCCAAATTCAAGATAATTTGATCTTGAGATCCTTAACTTAATTACATCTGCAAAGATCTTTCTTTCAAATAAGGTCACATTCACAGGTTCTGATGCTTAGGGCTTGGACATATCTTTTGGAAAGTCACTGTTCAACCCACTGCTAATAGAAATGTTTCAGCTGAGATGCTGGGTGAAAACCTAAAACCTCTTTGGAGCATTGCTCTCTAAGTCCTGCCCTGCATTTCTCTGTTCTCTGGGCCCCAGGTCTCCCCAGCCTGGGCCCAGGATCCTGGGAATCAAGTCTCATTCTTCCCCGTCACCTACCTCCTCAGTTTCCTACTACCTCCTGTTCTTCCTCCTCCAAGCCAAAAATACCCTTTTAAATACATGGCCCTCGAGAAGTGAAGAGTCTTGTCACGGTCATACAACAAATTAGCAGAGGCAGGGTTGGAGCTCAGAGTTCCAGATTCCTAATCCAATGTCCTTTCTGAAATAGTTATTTAAAAATCATATTGCTGTGGTTGTAAAGCATGGGAGTAGAGTTTTTGGATTGGAACATTAAGCTTCCTGCATTCCTGGCAACCTTTACAGGCTGTTTCCAAAGAAACTTATCAGCCTGTCAACATTCTCACCAGCCCCTCTTACCTTCCCAGCGTCATAGGCACGACAGAGTGCAGACAAACGCGCTTCTCACAACCTCCTCAGCCAATATCTATCTAGGCAATTTTTCATGTCTCATGTCCAAGGCATATGATGGCAGCAACTTTCAGGCAGCTGGGCCACGCATTAGCTCTGTGAACTATGCTGACAATTTTTATTTTAATCCTCCTTTATTCACAGTTTGATTTCATTTAGGATTGGCCTCACTTTCTGTTCAAATGCCAGGCCTGCGGCCCCACACTAACTGGCAGAACTATCTAGTCATCACTACAAAGAAAGAACTCTGCCCCCAGACTCTTGTAAAAGAGTTTGTCTTCTGTGTTAACTCAATCTTCCTGGGCAGCTCCCAGTCCTAAAGCAACAGTCCAGAGAGGGCGACAAGGAATTCCATCTTTACTTTCTGTTTCTTGCAACTACACTGGCTGGGAAATCATTTATTTTTTTCTTTCTCAGATCCAGTTTTTTCTCAGATCATGTTTTTGAAGAGGAGGAATAATAGACCACATCGTACATCTCTGAAATGATAGGCTCCTTGAAAAGAGTTTAAAAAGGTGATGAATATATGATTTTGAATCTGGCCTTCCAGTGCTTATGAAGTCAGAAAGTACTTTAGCACAGGACTCATCTCAGGTCAAACATGGAGGCATGAAGCTGATTATTCAGCCAACACTACAGAGAAATGTAGTATAGCAAACAGAAATGGGGCTGAAGAAGCTCATTTCCATTGCATTTTCAATTTGACATCTCAAGGTGACCAGCGAGAGCTACACCACAGCAAATAAGGGCCGGCCTGCAGCTCCCTGGCTGCTAAGTGAACACCCTGAAAACTATCCTTATTGTCTTGCCTGTATTCTCTGATTTATTTAATGTAAACCCACTTTAAATGTTTGCTTTTTTGTGAAGCTCATTTACAGTTGGAAGTTGTTGTTTTTCAAATCAGAGAGGTTAAAGCCTAAGAAAAGCAGATGGAAACCTGTGGTCAAATTTGAGCTAACTGGGAAGCACAGATTTAAGGAATGACCAGAAGATAAAGTGAGTCGGATGCACACCAATTACCATGGGCCAATTAGACGCAGGTTGGAAGTGAGCAAGTATGAAATCAAGGTAGGAGTAAAGGACAAAAGCAAAAACGATGTTCAGGTCTTCTCTCCTCCCCAACAGAAGTCCAGAAGTCAGGGTATTCTCACCAACTTGTATCTCAAATTGAAATCATACCAGCCCTGTAAAAAAACGAGAGTGTATATGTTCCTGAAGCTTCCCACACTTTTCAAGTGTAAAAACTATCATCTCCTCAAAGTCTTTTCAGATTTCCTTTACCGTTTATTCCAAGTCAGCAGTTCCTTTATGTACACTCATGAATGGGACTTTGTACCTCTTTTGTGTTATGTGGAGATGATGAAACTGCGGCTCAGAGAAATTAAGAAATTCGATAAAGCTCACATGGCTAGTAATGCTCAAAGCCAGGACTCAAAACGAGTAATTCCTACTCCATGTCCAGTGTCTTTTCTCTATTTTGGGGACAAAAAATAAATAATTTAAGTACGTAGAGCTGGATTTGCCAACATGACACCTATTTGGTGAAACAGTTAACAATGAGTCAAAATCAAGAAAAGAGTCTAGGCTTGGAATGTCGATTTGGGAGTCATCTACTTGAAAATTATGAGTCTGATGAGAAAATTCAGTGAGAGAGTAGTGAGGGAAGCACAAATGCTTGATGATAAACACTGAAGGAATTCTCTAATTTAGGGAATGAAGGACAAAATGTGGGCAGGCAGAGGGGATAGAAGGAGCAGTAAGAGAGGTGGAAAGAGAACCAGGAAAGGCTAGTGCTATGGAAACAAAGTTATGATAGAGTTATAAGAAAGAAATCGTGGTCAAGAGGATTTAATTGGAGACAACAGTTTTCAGGGGATAAGATCCAAGAAGAATCTGTCTGAATTAAAGTTAAAGAAACAATCGACCTTAGAGGTCTTCAGTCTAGACTTCTTTTCTGAGTCCTATACTTGTATTTTAAAGCCTTTACTTGACTTTATATCATATATTCAAATGTCTTGAACTTTATTCTCCGTCCCTGTACCCCACTCCTCAAATCTGGTATTTTTTCATCACTCTTATTTCAGTGACAATGTCTGTTATTTATTCTCTTATCCAAAAGTAGCCCTTGGTAATATCTTCTTCCTCACCTACTGTATACAATCCAATGTCTTTCTAGCTGCAAGGGAGGCAGGGAAGTTGGCTGGAGTTGGCTTGGACCAGGACTTGGCAAATGCTTTTTGTAAAGGGCCAAATAGTAAATATTTGAGGCTTTTCAGGCCATATGTTCTGTGTTGCAGCTACTCAGATCTGTCTTTGGAGAGTGAAAGCGGCCACAGACAATAAATGAATGAGTAGACATGTCTGTTTTTCAATAAAATTTTATTTGTAAAATCAGGTGATGGGCTAGAGTTGGCCCAAGGGTAGTTTGCCAACCACTGGCTAGACAAAATGTCTCCTACTTCTAAGAGCACACTGTCCTTCCAAACAGTCATAATTCTATGAGCCAGAAGTCAGAGGAACTGGCTGTTGGTGGGCAATTAACAATGTCTGCCATGCATAGTCAGTGATATTTGCTTCTCAGAAGGGGAACTGCCCCTGCCTGAGACTAATGACTATGAACTATTGGAGGTCTTGTTGAATGATGGAAGCTGTACTTTCGATTTTTAATAAAGAATGTTGTCGAATGTTTTCTCTTCCTAACTGTTGCTGGTAGAAGTTAGTTACTAATCAGTGACTTTGGCAAAGGGACCCACTAATTCTACACATCATCAAATTATAAAATTTCTAAACTGATGCTCTGGCTCTTGAAACTTGATGGAAGGAAAAGGAGGATTGAAATAGCTGGAGGGAGCTGTGAGGCCAGAGCACCTGTGCCAGAGCGTATGCTAATTTGTTTGGAAATATTTATCTATGCACACAGAGATGGTACACTTGATGAGTAACTGGATTTGTGCTACACTTACATGCTTTTTCTCCGCCTTTAATGCAATCAGTGCACATTATAGAGGCATGAATATGTAAATGTTGAGTAAAGCTTGAATTTTTTAATTAAAAAAGCTAAATCAGGGGAATTATAAGCACCCAATTTAACATTTTAAATATGAAATGAAATGTTCTCCTTCATTCTCACTCATTGCCATGGTTTTAGTTGATATTCAGCATGAGACTTGATTATTGTATGCCTATCTGTTTTTAAAGGAGTTGGCTTGGGTTTTGGTGAGATCAAGAGGACTAGGAGAGGGAGAGTGAAGGGTAAAACTGGGAGGAAAATAACTGTCTAAAGATTGACTTTTTTCCTGTCCTAGTTGATGTCGTTGGCACATGAAGCAGCTTATTGCTTGTGTATTTGTGAAGAGTACCAGCATATAAATACTCAGCTGGGAATTAAATTTCCAAAAGGAAGCATTTTCCCCACTCAATTTTCTCTTAATTCAGAAAAATTACTTTTAAATTGATGTAACACAGCAGCTTATAACAGTTACATTATCCTCCCCCAGGAATAAATGCAGGCTTTTCTCTGCTCCCTCTTCAAATTGGTAAACAAATGCTCTCTCTTCAGGCTTCACTCTTTCTGAAGAGGAAAGTGAGCCTCTGCTGGCTTGGGATTAAAGAATCCACATTGCAATCGTTGATAATTTATTAAACACTTCCTCATGTGGGATTCAGTACTGTCCATAATTAAATTACAAAGACCCATGCCAGGCTCTTTGGAGTTTACAATCTTCTATGGTCTAAGCAGCTGGGTGATCTTGGCCAAGTGGCAGGTCATGATATTAATAGTAATTATACCTTATACTTCTGCAGCAGTTTATTCAAAGTACCTCTGCCTGTGTGTCCTCATTTAATCTGAAACCTACCTCTGGGCTTCAGGAGGAGAATGGGTCAGGCCTTTTCTAAGTCCTTTTTGGAGCAACCACTATGAATTCTATAAAGTGTTTAAATGGGGGAAAAAAGAAACTTAGATTAATGATAATTGCACCAAATTTAACTCTAATTGATATGCTAGTGTGAACAAGTAATAGGGAATCTAGTATGCAGTGACAAAACAATGCTTGGTCCATGCTTGCCAATAAGCTCTCAGAATCTATAAAGCCTTGCACTTAGGTTTCCTCATTTGGTCGCTTTGTATAAGGGCGATTTCTCCCGTAGTTTATTTTATTCCTAGTATTTCATACCAATTACTATCCCTAGAGTTCAAGGTAATCTGGAATGCTCCAAAAACTGAAATTTGCCAAAGGCTGAGGCCCTTCCGACAACAATGTGCTCAAGACTACAGAGTGCTCAAGAAATGACTAAATGATCTAATGAGTATGGGCATTAAATGCATAGCTACAGCAAAAGTTTCACCCATGTTTCTCTATTACATTGTCTTTTCTGAAATTAGAGAGCTAGCAAGATGTTACTTTGTAACACCAAGTTTAATCTAAATGTTGCTTTTATTTACACCCAAGTGAGGAAAATAATATATTTTTAAATATTTAAATAAATGTTATATTTCGAAATGATTCTAGATTTGTAGAAAATTGCAAAGAAAATACAGAGTTCCTCTCCATCCCTTACCCAGTTCCCTCAGCTGTTAACATCTTACATTATTAAGACACATTTGTCAAACCTAAGAAACCAACATTGATACATCGCTATTTACTGAATTCCAGACTTTATTTGGATTTCACCAGTTTTAGGAAAATATTTTTAAGTTCCAGATATCTGACTTTGTGTATAGGGGTCAGCTCAGCTATTTCAAATTCTATAAACCTGAGTTTATGGGATCAATGTTACTGAATCACAGAATGGCATGCTAGTAAAGAATTTGAGGACATAGGCGCTAATGCATTTTTTATAATCAAGGCAAATAAGCATTTGGTGGGTACTAAAATCACACAGGGCCAGCAAAACTTTAGTGACATAGAATGTTCTGCCCAAACAGCTCTGACTAGTGGCCACTCAGTCTTGGCTGCCCTTTTCCTGGTGAGAAAGAATCCTTGTACACACAGGCACATGTTCGTGACACATTGAAATGAAAAGTCCCTTATGTTGTCATGTGCAGAAAGATCCAAATTTTCATGATCCCCTTCATCTATTAAAGGAGAATTCTGTGGCCTGAGCCATTGCAGAACAGATAGGTGGGATTTACGAAAAGGGTGTGACTGAGGTGTATTTCCAGCTTTAAACACTGCAGCAGCGAAGTGAGTCATCCTAAGACTGACTGTTCAGGTTGCCTAGGAGTAGGCATTTTATTTGGGCCGTCTGTGCGGATATGAGTTAATCCCAGGTACGTGTAAGGTGGTGTGATCTTGCATGTCAACACAGCAAGAAGCGTAGGAAACACTCTGTCAACACACATAACCATTAGTCTGTCTACAGCTGATGCCTTTGAGCCATCTTATTGAGAATCAGGGCGACTCAAATACATTTCTCCTAGCAGTACAGATGGATACCAGGAAACCGAGCAGATGCATTGTAGCTAATCAGGCAGAGGCACAGCAGGGTAACTAAAAGCTAGGATTCACATGCCTTCATGAACCTTAATTAAAGAGCGCGGTGCCTCCTTTTGTTTTATCTGTTGCCAGTGTTTGGTCTCCTATTGTGACAGCCATTTTTTTTTTTTTTTAATAGTAACCATCAATTTGCTGTGATAATCTAATGGGGAGACAGAAGAGTACCATGTCTTTGAAAGAGCAGTAATAGTTGTGGCTGCCCAAGAGTTAAGGAGCTGCTGTTCCTGCAGCTGCAAACCAACATTTGCAAAAGCCAAGTGCAAGGGAGGTGGAGAGAGGGTAGGGGGGAGGAATCCGAGATACCTCAGAACTCATCTTGCACTGTCTTATGCAACAGCCAACAGAAACCAAATGTCCTTAAGGGAGAGAGCGCTAAATTATTGAGCACGCTCTTAACAGCAGGCAAGTGGAAAAGGCATCTGCAGATTTGTGTTTCATGCCCCAGTAATAAATACAGTGTTGAGAGAAGAAATCTGTCGTAGTAAATGCATGGGGATGGGGACAGACTGCTAACAGGCTCTTCCATCTTACAGAGATTTGAGGCAAAGGTTTTTTGGCTGGGCCCAATGCCCTTCCGTGTGAGCTGGGGGAGGGAATGGAGTTGAGGAAGAGATACCTAACCTCATAAATAACTGGGTTTCCTGTAGTTGAGTGATTAAATCCCAAGGCAGTTCAAAAAAAGCCAAGGAGAAACTAGGCGCTGTGGAGAATGTATGAAATGTATCTTCTTGCAGGGTCTGGAGTAAGAAGTGTTTTGCCCCTCGGATCAAGCTTCTTGGGAGCAAGAACAATCTCTTATTTGCCTTCTCTTTCTCGTTCTCTAAGTAGTCCCTGGTGCAAAGTACTCTACTCAATAAATTTTTCTTGAGCCTAGTTTTGTAGACGCTTCTAAATGACACAGTCTCATATCTGTCATTGGGAGGTAATGAAAAGAGACATTGTATCCTAACAATTTGCATATAAAGATAGTTGAATATCCTTGGAAAAAGCATGGGATTAGGAATCAGAGGTCCTAGGGTCTATCTATAGTCTGCCTTTTAAATTCAAAAGATTGTTTGCTAAGATACTTAACCTCTCTCTGCGCCAGTGTCTCAAGATGATCTATTTGATAGTGACAAAGGGTGCTAATCGGCTAGGCAAACTGCTCTAGGCTGTGTTACTCCTTTACATCTTCATCACTCCTAAATCTAGATAAATTCATATTTTTAGAAGACTGTTTCACATCCCTCCTTTCCTCACCCCCCAGAGCAATGAACTGCAATCGTGGAGATTAGATAGACCAGAATCATTCAGAAATGAAGATATTTAGAGTGTCTTGGTGGTGGGCCTAAGTGAAGGTCAGCCCTGTTTTAAAACCCTTTAATGCAGCGCCCCAACTCTGGCTCTTCAGAGGAACTATGCTCGCTCACTCGTCACTAAAAACATTCAATCAAAGTGGCCCAGGCTCAGTGACCTCATTCACTCATCCTGCCGTGCCTGCTTGACCTCAGCTCCCTGCTCCTGTCCCCTGGTCCTGGGACCATCTGGCTTCATATTCTGGATGGTGATATTGACCTCAGGTCTGCTATGTTTTGGTGACTCATTGGACATTTCCCAGCATGCTTCTCTGTAGAACACAATAGATCCAAGATGGTGATAGAAATGAGTCTTGACATGTGTGAGTTGATGCCTGGTGTTTAGTCAATTACAATTAGTAAGTTATTAAGTCAGGCCAGAGACAGAAACATAATTCGGTCTCATTGTAATCTCGAATCTCACAAGAAAACAGCTGACCAGCCCCCATTCGCCCACTATGGACTTTCTCCTAGTGGAAAAGCACTGAGGAAGAAACTATTCTGTGACCCCCTTCTCCTCGTTTGCTAATAGATTTTTCTTGAAAGCAAATATCTTTCAAAAAGTACAAAATGCTTTATTGTCATTAGTTGCTTGTGAACCACAGAGGATGGGGCTCATAAAAGAACTTCGATACTGAATATGAGTGAAGATTGGACATTTTCCTTTAAATTAAACCTTGAAACGTATAATTTGTTGTTCTTGAATTTTTGACCTACATAGCGGATTGCACTGTAGAGTGAAAAGTATGGATGTAGATTGGCCATTTCTACTGGAGGTGACAATTCTCTAGCCTGAGGACCCTTGGATTCTGGGGGCCTTCAGTCGACAGCTCATGTGTTAATTTAGGTTTATTGTGCAGATATGTCCCAAACAACTTCATATTTGCTAAAAACACTTCAGGGGTCTGAGCACAAGTTTGGGTTCATGTTTGCTATATCCCTGCACACACTGCCATTATGTCCCTCTAAAGGGCTAATGTTTATTGGTTCTCAGTTCTCAGCAGAATATCTTGGAGAAATACACCCCTGTGCACTCTCAGCAGACCTGTAATGGTATTTCTAACATTGCTAGGGATTTGTGTTCATTGTCTACTGGTAACTCAGCATTTGAGGCTAAATGAGCCTCATTGAATTTGCTCCAGGGCATTTGGAAAAGCACTGGAGTTGATATAGCCCTTGCATTTTTGTTACTCATCCTTATGATTCAGCCAAAAGCAAAAATTGAACCCCCATTGTGTAGGTGCTGACCATCATCCTGGAAGCTCAGGACAACTACACAGAATGGTTCACTTCTGAGAACAGTGTAAATGGCACAGAGAGAAGCTAAAAAATGAAAGTGACAGAAACAAGTTAACACACCCACAACCAACTATCTTACTGTTGTACTGATCAGAAATAACCTTCCTAGCAGATTGATGCAGGTGGTATTTTAACTGCTCCTAGGGTATAACTGCTGCAGTGTTACATCTGAAACCCATGTCTATCCGAGTCCATTGTCTTTCTAATTCATTAGATGCTTTTTTTAAACAGTTGGTTAGTTAGATTTTAGCTGCACACACTCTAAGCTAGTGAATAACATTACCGTCCACTAGTTGAGGCCTCAGGATCCAGCTCACAGAATTTTGACAACATAACGGAGATAGAATGAGAAGCAAGCTCGTGATTCTCTTTAGTCCTCTCTCTCCTACCCACCCCTACCCATCTCTCACATGTATTCTTTATTTTAAATGCGTATGTGTGACAAAGAATATTAATGTGACCATTGGAATGACGTGCATAGAATGCATTTGGGGCACAGGCCTCTTAACCCCTCTTGCCCTTCCTGCTGCTTGCCTCTATTCCACATTTATGTTTATCTACCCCATCCTGACCAGACACAACCCAGCCTCTTGGGAAATCAAGACCTCTGAGGCTATGATCTAACTGTGTCCTCAGGGTTGTGATCCTTTGGCATTTTTCTTTCTTAATTGATTGGAAGTCCTTTTCCCACTTATCACCAGAGCCGTTTCACTGCCCCCTCCCCTTTTTACAGGTTGCTCTGGAATGCTTCAGAACTCAGGCAACTGTCCTTGGCACCCCCTTTGAACTTCTATAAGGACAGCACCGTCCAGAGTTGTTTTAAGCATTTCTCAGTAGCTTTAAGGACAAGCAGACAAAATGGTTTGGAAAATCCAGGACAGGGCTGATTAGGGGGAACTTTGCTATGGGACGCGCATGGTGCTTGCCTTCCCCTGCTCGGCTGCTGATAGTACTTGGAATGCTTGAGAGTGCCCTAAATGGTTGTCTGGGAACTTCTCCCTTATGATAACTAAACTGTTTCTCTTCCCAGATCCTGTCTCATGAGCAAAATTATAATTCTTAGACATCTCCTTTATAAATATCTTGAATTCAAGGGTCTCCCAAGAGTTTCTGGGCACATAACAGAATCTTGGGGATCCAAGCTGTGGCAGGTGGGTTAACTATTAGAACTGCTTAAGTAGTTAAGATTCTGAAATGGAAATGAGTTGGGTGTCTCAGGAGGCAGTATATTAGCTCCTCATGGCAGAAGAAGTTAAAGCAGAGGCCAGTGAGGACTCTGTGGAGAAGACAGAAATATCTAATGGGCACAGGTGGCAGGCAGCCTCTGAGCTGGCCTTTATGACCCTACCTCTCGGTACACGGGCCCTGTGTAATTCACCCCTCTTAAGTGTAGGATGGATCTAGTGACTTCTAATAAATAGAAAAAGTGATGGGATATTACTTCTGATGTTAGTTTGCAAAATACTGTGACTTCTGTTTTGTTCATACTTCTTCTCTTGCCCTCTGCTTTGCTTGCTTGATGAAGTCAGCTGCCTTATTGCGAGCTGCTATACGCAGACGCTCACATGGTGAAGAATGGCGTAAGGCCTCTGGCTAACAGCTTATGAGGAACTGAGGCCCACAGTTCAACAGCCCAGAAGAACTGACTCCTGTCAACAGTTTCTCAAGTGGGCAAGGAAGCAAATCCTTCCCCAGTCCAGCCTTCAGATGACCGTAGCTCCTGCCGACACTGGGACTGCAGCCCGTGAGATGCCCCGAAGCAGAGGAGCCAGGTGAGCTGCACCAAGATTTCTGACCTACAGAACTGGGAGGTAACAAATATTGTCATTTCAAGCCACTAAGTTTTGGAGTAATTTGTTATGTAGCAGCAGGTAACTAATCCAGCACGTTGAACAGTTGACCTCTGATATCCCTCCCAGACATAGGATTTTATGAGTTTTCGGAGGTTAAAAAACGAGACTTAAAGGTATGGACTATATTGATGTCTAAGCTGTTCTTTCTTTCTTTTTCTCTTCTCTTCTTATTAAACCCAGTAAATAGTTGTGCTTATCTGTTGGGATTCATTTTTCCTTGTATTCAGGCTTGTCTGCTAGCTGAAGCCTTATTAGGCAGGCTGGAAAAACTAATTCAGCCAGGAGTCTTTGAAAATCCTAGGAAGTCTACCAGGAAAAGGAAGATACCATCTGGTTGCTAATGCATGTTTTTTGCATGTGAAATAAGAGCAATCACAGCTCAAATAAGCAATTCTGAGGTGTCATTGATTGCTGTGGGTCTGAGCAGTTCTTTCTAATCTAACCTATTATTTTCACCTTTAGCACCAGGGCCCATCAGTGCTGGTACTGAATGGTTCCTTTGGTCATCTTTTTGAGGAGTTGCCACAATTGCTTTCTGCATAGATATATTTGTGACCTAAATGCTATCGGTTCAATAAAAGAATTACAGTGCTTTATTGTGAGTTGAAGAAGCCCAGGCAAGGTTTTGCCACTGCAGTTCTGAAGATCTATTACTCTGCCAGACCAGCTCACTTCAGTTAATGTTTTGTATTAAGGTTTCTAGTCTTCATTCCTAGAAACAGAGAGGCAAGTGACATGCTAACGCTTGACATTGTTGAAAAAAATAAAAGATGTAGTTTGAAATTTAAGTGATTTAAATAAAAGAAAAATCTCAGCATGGTGAACAGAATTGCCATTCTTTCTCCACCAGGCACACAAGCAGATTTCACAATGCTTGAGCATTGGTGTATTTTAAACCAACAAAATGGTCTAGAAGACAGATCCTAAGGAATTCGATCGTGTGAAAAAAATCGTCCTGTGCTCTCAGCATATCAAGTACCTAGAATATATTAGAAACCAAGCACAAGTGCCTGTTTATGCTTCTAAATAGTGTTCTGATTGTAAATTTGTTATCTTGTAACAAATTTATCTCAGGAGCTGTTTTTCTCTGGAGGTGAAGGTGGAGAGAGAACAAGAGAAATTGAGGGGATTCTGATGTGTGGCGAGTACAGCTGTCACCTTTAATATCTCATCCCAGTGGCTTGATGTCATGGATAATTTCAGCCACTGAGTGTGTGCTCAGCATGGTGGTTCTTACATTCCACTTACATGCAAGTTTCCATTTGCAAAGATTTTCACAAAATAGTTTATTATATATTTCCCGTAAGAGACCAAAGAAGATAGATCCAAGAATACAGCTGAGGAAATGGAAACCCAGAGGTTAAGTATTTTTTTTTTTTAATTGTGATAAACTCTAACATATAACATAAAATGGACTATTTTAGCCATCTTACAGTGTGTGATTTGGTAGCATTAAGTCCATTCATAATGTTGTGCAACCATTACCACCACCTAGTTTAGAACCTTTCATCACCCTGAGATGAATCCCCTTATCCATTAAGCAGGCACTCCCCATTCCTTCTGCTTTCTCTCTCAGTGGATTTGACTATTTAGTATATTTCACATAAATGGAATTATATAATATGTGGCCTTTTGTGTCTGCTTCTATCAGTATTTCATTCTTTTTTAACGGCTGAATAATATTCCATTGTATGGACATACCAAATTTTGTTTAACCACTCATTGGTTGATGGACACGGGTGAAATGCTTTTAAAATTAATTAATGACAACATTAATATAAAGTATTTTAAGTATCTATGACCAACTAATAAATGACTGTACTAATAATAATGATCATTGAGTGCTAACTTTCAAAAATACAGTACTTTCTTAGCCTTCATGTAATAGGAATAGACTTCTTTTTCTGAAAGCAAGATTCATCTTTATCTTCTAAAATGCTCAAACAGAAAGATATTTGAAAAATGTAATTTTTTTGACCAAGTGGATCTACTGAATGCTATAGGATATTTTTCTGGTTCTAGTGTTGGCAGGCTAGAGTTCCTTTGGGGAAAAGTTGGTTTCGGTAGCATGATTTGGGAGAGCCTTTCAGGAGGTCTCAGGAGGGAGGTCCAAGAGCTCTCTCTAATATGCGTATGTGGATGTGGATTCTTGGTTCCTGTGACATTCTGGCTAGAATTTTGTTGATATTCCTGAGTGATTGGACCTCGAGCAGGCAAATGATCATTCCCTATTGGAGACATGCTATGTGTTTGGGGTTTTTGTTACTCCAGTCTCTCATCATTACTCCCAGTATTACTGCTGCACCCAACACAATTAAGCTTGGAGAATGGGTTGGAATGTAGGATGGGAGAGAAACTACAGGCAGAGCTCCTGGCAGTGGGTCTGAGATGGAGAGGTTGGGTTGGATGGACAGAGGTATTTCTAACCCACAGTTACATGAGGACAAGGGCTATTCTGGTGTGTCATCAGAAACCTTGTGTTTAAACACAAGCTGATTTGGGAACGTCCGAGGGTAAGTAGGTGTCACAGACAAGAGGAATGGGGGTATATTTTGTTCTATAGTTTCTGCAGATCTTTGTCAGTTTTAGTCAACTCGGTCTCATATATTTGGAGACTTATATTAGAGTCTTCTTTCAAGATACTTCTCAAACTCTGAAAGTTGCATTAGAGGAGGGGGTAAAAATGCCAGCTGCTTCTTAAACTGGGGAAGTGGGAACACGGGTGTTAGGAATTCTATGATTCTTTATACATTCTGTAGGTTTTATAAAAAAATCATATACATCTTCTGATTTTACAACAAATTATTAAAAATTTAAGCCAAGTAGTTACAATTAAAATGGATAATAATAGCTTTTTGTTTTTGAAAAGCAGCCCATGCCCTTAATTAGATCACTATGTGTTCCACACAGCATCTGTTTTCATGGTGCTTGCTGGAAAGTCTAAATGAGTGATATTGAATAATAATGCCCTGCGTCCTCTACCACTGAAGATCCCAGATGTGGTCTGCCAGTACCACTCCAGTTTCTGGTATTGGAACTTCTCCCTCGCCCACCTCTGTAGTTCTTATGTCAAGATCCCAAATTGGCTTGTGTCTTCAAGGGAACATCATGTGGCTCAAAGTCGAAGTGACTCACAAACCTGAACATAATTTATCTACCTATGCAGGGTGGTTTTTTGAGGGAAGCTGTGTTGTCTTGCTAGCAATATTATCATAGTGCCTTAGTCATGATGATGGTAGCACATCCTGAAGTAAATGCACATATTAAATATGACTATAAGTGTAAAAGGAAACTAACATAGAATCTAGAACATGGTTAGTGTTCAATACATGATCATTCATTTTGAAAGCATTGGAAAAGGTCTATGTTGGGAGCATAGACTATTTTCCAGGCAGAAAGGATATAAATGACTGAGCATAAGCTGGACTTTTTAGCACTG
>NW_011889221.1:1082987-1096014 GCF_000151845.1 Pteropus vampyrus | reverse complement strand
GAAAGCATTGGAAAAGGTCTATGTTGGGAGCATAGACTATTTTCCAGGCAGAAAGGATATAAATGACTGAGCATAAGCTGGACTTTTTAGCACTGCCTGCCAAACATTTGTATTTTTCTTTGAGACATGACCTAAAAGGTTTAGGCTGATTCTATGCGAGTTCTGCACACCTCTCATGGTGGAGCTTTAGGATGGGGGTATAGAGTTTGGTGAGATATTTCAAGTGGTTCTAGAGTCCAGTTCTCCATAGAAAAAACTTAAATCCTTTCCAACATCTCTGCTAAGTGAGCATCGATCTGTTTGAATATCTTATTCAGCAGGATCTCACTACTCTTATTTCCGAAATGAAACATTTGCCTCATTTGTGCTTTATGCACAGTAATTATGCCATTATTCCTCATAATTCTCAATCAGATCAAGTGCATGATGGTTCAATTGTATTAATTATAAATTGTTAGAGGAAAGTTGCCCATAAATTCTTACCTCTTGCATTAGTTTCCTAGGGCTGCAGTAACAAAGTAGCAGAAACTGGATGGCTTAAAAACAACGTACATGTATTACCTTACATGTCTAGAGGCTGGACATCTGAAATGAGGGTGCTAGCAA
This sequence comes from Pteropus vampyrus, assembly GCF_000151845.1. Classification (NCBI taxonomy): domain Eukaryota; kingdom Metazoa; phylum Chordata; class Mammalia; order Chiroptera; family Pteropodidae; genus Pteropus; species Pteropus vampyrus. The sequence goes on along the minus strand of NW_011889221.1, from coordinate 1,095,408 downwards.
GGCCATGTTCTCTCTGAAGGCTCTAGGGGAGTAGTCGTCCTTGGCTTCTAGTAGACCTTGGCGTTCCTTGGCTTGTAGATGCATCACTTCGATCTCTGCCTCTGAAGTCACATGGCATTCTCCCTTCATGTGTCCGTGTGTCTGTGTCTCTTCTCCTCTTCTTCCAAGGACACCAGTCATTAGGATTAAGGGCCCATGCTACCCCAGGATGACCTCATCCTCACTTAACTAGCGACATCTGCAACAACCTTATCTCCAAAGAAGGTCACATTCTGAGGTACTAGGGGTTAGGACTTCCACATGTCTTTTGGGAGGAGTGCAACCCATAACACCACTCAGTCTATTTTTCCCATGTTCAAAAAAAGGGATTCAGCCCTGCTGAGTCTCTAGAGAGAAAATTTCTCAAGGAGTGTTAAGAACTTGGGAGCTGTGAGGATATCACTTGGCATTCTTATACCCAGTGGTATTATGGGAGGTTTTATAAAAGGATACAACATTGCAGATCAAAAGATTGCTCTCTGAGTGTTACGATTTTATTCCCTACGAGTTCTTATTAGATTTTCTTTGGTTCAGTTTGAGTTGCAGTGCTGCTATGTTTCTCAATCTTTTCAAACCCATATAATACTTTTTTACTTTATCCTCTCTATATATCCCCACCAAGAAACCAATTTTATTGAACTTTGCTTTTGGAGATTTTGTCAATAAACATTAGATCAATTCCGTGTGCTTAGCCAGATACACATGTCTGGTGTCTGTATTCTGAGGCCTTCCTCTGAGAGGGAGCATACTCCTCTCCGCCCCCTTCAGAGTTGCTGCAATAATAATATGCTCCTGTGGTTTAGCGTGGAGCGAGCGCAGAGCTTGCTGAAGAACTGCTCATAATGCTTTTTCAGCAACTCAACACAGCGTTCTGTCCCATGTCTGAGGACGGGCACTCCTCGACAAGTTTAGTTAGAGTTGTACTTTATAAGAGGTGACCGGGGGTCAGAGAGAGAAAGAAGGAGTTGACTAGGAAATAGGGATGAGGACAGGAGATTGCCTTAGTCACCAGGGTTGTCTGAATGGCTCCTGGAGGTACCTGAGATGAGAGACACTGATCAATCTAACATCCCAATTTGCCAGGTAGTTCCATAGTAGAATTCCTGGTCTCCAGGTGAATTGGAAAGAGATAGTTTCAAACGTGGGTAGCATGGGGACACTGATAATTGAGAAGGTCTAGAGACAGACATCATTCATCTGATGGTTCAAGCAGAAGTTTTAGGGTAATACTGATTATGGTATATCCACCTTCCTTGTTTGTGAGACAAAAAATACCACTTTCGGTTGAATGTAGACTTATCAATTATTGTCTACACTAGCAGTCTCCAACCTTTTTGGCACCAGGAACCAGTGCTCCTATGAGAATCTAATGTCTGATCATCTGAGGTAGAGCTGAGGCGGTGATGCTAGCACTGGGGAGTGGCTACAAACACAGATGAAGCTTCTCTCACTTACCTGCTGCTCACCTCCTGCTGTGTGGCCTGGTTCCTAACAGGCCACAGACCAGTACTGGTCCATGGCCCAGGGATTGGGGACCCCTGGTCAATACTATTTATCTTCCTTTATTAATGAAGCTAAATGTTTTTTAATGGTTATCGAAATCGTAATTGTGAATTAATGAGTAAAATCTATGGTTATTGAAATTGTTTCAGCTAACACTGGTGGGAGAAAATTTAAAAACAACGTATTACTATTATAATTTCACAGTTTTGCTAACTCCTGAGAATATCTTCCTTTAAGAGGGCTCTGCCCACTTCTCAGCTCTGCACTTAGAGGTGGTTCACCCACTGCTCGGAGAGTCAGGTGTTTCCCTCTTTCAGTGAAGTGAGTCTTTTGCTATAAGGAGAAGGAATGAGAAGAAGAAGATGAGTAAGGCAGGAAGGATAGGAGAACTGGGGTATACATTTCTCTTTTTCCATTTAAATCCTGGGAAGAAAGCATTGCCCAAACCCTCAGGGTCCCTAGAAGAACAAGGAAGTTCACGCCTGAAGAATTAAAAATTTGCTCTGTTCTTAACACACTTTCCAGCTTTGGAAGCCATGATGGTAGATTGGGTGCACATGGTGAGCCTCCAAGTGCCCCAGAAGCTGCAAAGCCTCAGAACGGATTCCTCCACTTTCCATTGCATCGCTTTTGCTTTTGTGATTAGCAAGATTTAGAGCCCTCCGATATTTCTCATCTACTAGAAGAAAATAGTGTGCTAGACAGAACTGTGAAATCAGGATTTATCCTATATTAAAATATAGGAACCAACCTGTCAAATTCTCTGAGAACTAATGAGAGCAAAATTATCATAATGTGGTCTCCAGATAAAAATGTATACAGATACAGTACGAAAGCAAGAAATGTTTATTGTAGAATATTTTGAACATGGAGAAAAGCTCTAAAAAGAAAACAAAACTACTTCTAATTCTAGTATCTTGTAATAACCATTGTAATTTTGACAAATATCGTTCATAAATATACACGCACTCCCAATTTGAATTATATTGCTCATACTGTTTGGAACATTTCCCCCTTAACAATATTGTTAATGTTTTATTAAGGTGTTAATTATTCCTCTAAAACTGATTTTAAATGACTACATAATATTTCATTGTATGGTTGTGACATAATTTGCCTAATCTTCTAATTATAGGACATTTAGCTTGTCTCCATTTTTTCACCATGATAATACTATAATCTGCATTCTCGTATGGAACTGTCAGTGCACATCCTTATCAAATAATTGCTTTGTTGTGTTCATTTTCCTATTTTTTGCTATTTTGACACGTGTATTTAGCAATAGCAATTTTAAGTTGTACTCATGTATTATCTTAAGGAAGATCATGGGGTTTTTGTTTGTTTGTTTGTTTGTTTGTTTGTTTTTGGTCCCATCTATGAAGTAAGTGTATTTTCTCTTTTAAAAGCACTTCTTAAATTTAAGTAACTAGAATAAATTTAAAAATTATTATATTCAACTACAAAACACACTTGAGCATTGGACTTGTGTATCAGTCGGCTTGGGCTGCCATAACAAAATACCATAGACTAGTGGCTTAAACAACAGATACTTATTTTCTCACAGTCCTGGAGGCTAGAAGTTTAAGATCAAGGTTCTGGCCAATTCAGAGTCTGGTGAAGACTCTCTCCCTGGCATTCAGACAGCCATCTTTTTGGTATGTTCTCACATGGCCTTTTCTTGGTGTGCACACAGGAGAGAAAGTGAACTCCTCGGTGTTTTTTCTTATGAGGACACTAATCCTTTTGGATCAGGGCCCCACACTTATGACCTCATTTAACCTTAATTACTTCCTTAGAGAGCCCCATTTCTAACTATAGCCACACTGGGGGTTAGGACTTCAACGTATGAATGGCAGTGGACACAAACATTTAGTCCTGAGTATTCTGCCCCTGGATCCCAAAAATTCATATCCTTATCACATGAAAAATACATACATTCATCCCAATGGCCTCCAAAGTCTTAACTCGTTCCAGGATCAACTCTATTTGCATAATAAGTTGTTACAAATTTACCGGCTTAACATAACATATATTTCTTAGCTTATTGTTTCTGTAGGGCAGGAGTCCAGGCACAGCTTCACTATTTCCCCTGCTCAGGGCATCACACAGCTGCAACCAAGATGTCATCTGAGCTGCCTTCCATTCTTGAGCTCAGAATTACCTTCCAAGCTCTCATGTTGGTTGGCTGAATTCAGTTCCTTGAAGTTATAAGACTGAGATCCTTGTTTTCTTGCTGGCTGTTGGCTATGGCTTGCTCTCAGCTCCACAAGGCCACCCAATGTTCTTTGCCACCTGATCCTTTCACTTCTTTCAGCAGAAAAATCTCTCTTTATGACTTTCACTTGATTAATTCAGGTCCGTCAAAGATAATCTCCCTTTTATTTACCTTGAACTCAACTGATTTGGGACCTTAATTGCATCTGCAAAATTACTTCACCTTTGCAATATTCTATTAGCTAGAAACAAATCACAGTTTCCACTCGCACTTATGGGAAGGGGAGTGTACAAGGGCATGATGTACGGGGGCCACCTTAGAGTGCATCTGCCGCAACTTATAAAGTTATACCTGATCAATCAGTTTTAGATATTACTGAGTTCCTTTCTTGATGCATAGTATTTCAGCTCTATACCTGTCTTCCTCTCTTCTCCCCTCCTCTCTCACTTTAGCTATATCACTTTTAAAAATATTAAATCCATGTATGAAGCCTTCGTTACTATGTTATGGAAATTTATGGTGGACATCTGTCATATTCTGTAACTGCACAGTCTCCTTTGAACACTGTTGCTGTTTGTGAGGAATCATCTTCCTAATGTTTGCTTGTGTTTCTCCACTATCTTTTAGCTTCTTTCGTTGCTGTCAAGATGCCCGTTATAGACTAAATTTTCCAAAATTCATATGTGAGAGCTTTATGCTCCAGCGTGCTAGTACTTGGAGTCATGGCTTTTAGGAGGTAATTAAAATTAAATGGGCTCATAAGAAAAGGAAGAGAGAGAGCTCTCTCTCTCTTTTCATGCACATAGAAATGAGAACGCAGCAAGAAGGTGGATGTCTGCAAGCCAGGAAGAGAGCTCTCACTAGATCCTGACCACACTAGCACGATGATCTTGGACTTCCAGCCTCCAGAACTGTGGGAAAATAAATTTCTGTCGTTTAAGCCACACAGTCGATAGATTTTGTTATGGTAGCCCAAGAAGACTAACACAGTACCTAATGCTGCTCTGACTCCTGCTCCTTTGTATATAACCTAGGTTTATCCTCTATAAGTGTTTGAGTCTGTTCTTTTTCTGGGCGGGGCAGGCAATGGCAAGATGGAGCTGGGGCATTAGGTATGTAGATTTTCTCCCAGGTGAAGAGAACAGGATAAAGATGGGCACAGAGTCGGGTTCAGGTTTACCAGGTGGGACCAAGGTGGTATCAGAGGCCCTGGATGTGATTGTTCAATAATCAAACTTCTAGGTCTGTTCTTTGTTTCTAGTGTTCTGACATATGCTAGCGTATCTTAATGTGGGTCATTTTTAAAAATATTCACTCAATTGATATTTTCAATTTGGAGATTCAGCTCCATTTACTTCAGATCTAGAATTTTTTCTTGTATTATTATAATTTTCTCTCTAATATTTTCTGTTTTCTTTTTTTAGAACTACTATTATTTAGGTGTTGAATAATCTTGTTTAACCTTTAATTTTCTTGCCTTTTCCTCCATTATCATTTTTTTAAAAAGTCTGTTTTATCTTCCAATTACGTTATTGAATTTACAAGTTTGGCTCTCATATTTTTAACTTCCAAGAGCTCTTAAATGCTGATTATTATATTTATTGTTAAATAGTGTCTTATTTTGTTAATGTAATACCTTGAAGTTTTCTTCTACTTTCTGCATTGGTTTTATTTCTTCTGAGATTTTTTTTGGGGGGTGGTGAGGGTGGAGGATATTTGTTTACTGTTTTCTCCATTTTTAAGGTTTTCTTCAATAGAGGTTGAGAAGAAGACCAGGGTCAACTCATTTCCATACAGAATTACAGTTTCCAGTGTTTTTCTCCTATCTCATATGTACTCCCTTCATGCTGAAACTGTTGTCTTCAAAACCTGAGTTTTTCTGACCTGCAAAATGGCTTATTTCTTAGCATTGTCGTCCCTATCAACACTTAAGTTCGAATCCTCCCTTCTCTGCAAAGTATTTACAATTCCTCCATTTTCTATCTTTTTATGTTATTGTTTCTGTTACAGATATCCTCTAGTCTCGTTAAACAGAGCCTTTGTGTTTCTACATCATTGTTGTTTTGGGTGGTTTGAGGGATTCTTTTTAGGATAAGGGCCCACAAACATGTCTCCTCTGCTATCTTGAATCCAAGAACACTCAAACTCATTTTAGAATGTTTTTCTACTTCCCTATGGAGAAGAATAGGCATTTTGAGTCCCTTTTCAAGAGAATAGAATTTAAAGCCAGGAGACGGCCTTTGTACATCACAAAGAGAATCACTGGATATATAAGAAACCTAGAAAAACTCAAATCCCATCTAGGACTTTTCTGAAATGCAGAAAATGGATAAATGGTCTATTTGAATTATGGAATTTCCTGTTTGATAATGCCTGTTGCTTGTAACCAGTTGGACAAAATTAGATTTCACAGAAACATTATGTTTTGATTACAATGTTAGAATTCTACAGTAAGACATACGGTGTGATTTGAAGTCCTCTGTCAGAGTGAATTTTTGTTAAGCCATACTTGTTCAGCCTTTAGAAAAACAGAAAACTTGGCAACACTCTCTGGCCAGGATGAAGCAGTGTGGGAATAACCATGTCAGATTTAAATCGAGGGTAGTAGAATGCTGCCACTTTTTAAAAAATAATCAAGGTGAAGGCTAGCGTTTCCCACTGATTATAGGGAATGATCTAGGGCTTGGCTTTGGGCTTTTCCAGAGTACAAAATGGTGTTCTGGTTCTGTGCTCTCAAGGTTAGTGAAGGAATAATATTTTTGAAAAAGCTTAGTTATTTTGTGTTTGCTATTTACTGAACTCAAAAGAGTATGGTTTGCATTAGCAGGACTTCTGCAAATTGGTGGAAGGGATTTAAAACAATTCTCTGACTTGTATGAAAAATGATCCCGCAATTCCTGATTCCTCAGAGTTCCTTGTGGGAGTCATGGTACAAAATGATCTTTTATGTGCCTGGTTGGAACTGTGAGCCAAGCAACATCTGCATTTTTTTTAATAAACATTTTCTTGTAGAACTGAATTTTTCTTGTTCAGCCTTTTTCTTAATGCTAAGTAGATTGATTCATCATATACACACTAGTACTTAGAGAATTGTCAACAGATTTAAAATACCTATTTGAGGAGATTCTGTGGTGATTACTGTGTAACTGTTTCGGAGTCAGGGTTCTCTGCTTTCCCTCCAAACATTGTTTTGTGTTACAGGAAAATTCCCAGTAGCCTACCTTACAGGTGCACCTGGGCAAGACAGCTTTTTCCTAGAGGCAGACCCTCTGGTATGATTTTAAACACTAAGAAAATGTCCCTACTTCTCTAAATAGTTTATTGACAATATTATTCCCTGATAAAGCCTTTTATTCTACATATAGAGATAAATTCTACACTTTAGCACTCTTGGGAGAGGTACCACGTCGACGTAAATTTCTAAAGGCACAGATGTCCCAGACCTGACTGTAAATGCACATCTCAGCATGGAAGTGACAGAGAGGAAGAACTGGAGATGTCAATAAAACAGGAGGAAAGGGCTTAGTAAAAAGAAGGATTTTTATAGTGAGACAGGCAATATGATGTGAAAACCACAAACTAGTTAGCTGTCGGACTCAGCTTTTAGAACCCCGAAGCCAGAAAGTTTGCAGAGACTAAGGAAAGCAAACTTTTCCTACTCTTAGATTTTGCTGAGGGCAAAAGCCTTGCAGATGGACTAGGACTGGGAAACTCTGCTGTCCCACATGGTAAAAACACAGATGAGAAAGTAGCAAGCGGGCCCCTGGAGTGTGGTTTCCCAGAAGACCAGGCGAACTCTGAACTCTGCTTCCTCTGCTGCCTGCCCAGAACTCGTTCCTTGATATACCCGGTCCTGGGAACAGGATCCCTCATCTTGACAACGTGGCTCTGGTCAGGAAAAATGTGAGTCACATTCCTAGAAGTATTTGCTCACCAAGAGCTTCTAACACTTAGTAAGATAGTATTTATTTCTTTGAGAGGGTGAAAGGGGCAAAAAAAAAAAAAAAAAAAAAAAATTCAACTTCTCTAAAAGTTAAGTGAGGACAGTTGTTAAAAGTAATGCATCAGAAGCAGAACCCTAGCTTCTTTGGAACCCAGAAGAGATTCTGGGTCATGACATTCTCCAGCTTAAAATGTTGTTGAAAGACTCCCCTTATTTACAACGGTGTTTCTTTATCTATACGAGGTTGTTTTTCTTTTTTTAAAAAAGTCTTCTCTGCACAATGTGTGCGCATGCATGCACGCTGTACACTATTTACTTTTTTCTTTCATATGAAGAAACTCGACCTACAGGACAAATCCCAATTCCATAAGCTTTTGTCTAGATCTTTCAGAATTTAGTCTCAAGATACTTTTTCTCCATTAAGAAATGATTCTTGGAGGTAAGATTGTTCTCGGAGAGTATGTTGAGTTCTAAACCAAAGTGATGTGTAATAGTCTCCAGACACTATGTAAGGGAAGATATCATGAAGCAGTGTGCAAAGTGCTGAAGTGGGCACTAAGTTTTGTAATTTAACTTGTTTTGTAACTTTGATGGTATAACTCTGGGGGGAAAACATCATTTGGGTTTGGTTTTTGTTTTTGTTTTTTTTTTTGTGGGGCGGGGAGAGTCATAATTTCCTCATCTGCATAACTAAGGGTGGTTCAGTGATCTCTCATTTCTCTTACCTCTGAGCTTCTAGACTTTATGATTCCAGGTTATCACTACTTCATGTGGGGCCAGCCCCACTGCCAGGAATCATTTATTAGGCTACCTACAGTGTGAGGGATTCATAGAGGATCCCAAACCACAGACTGTGGGACCCTGACCACCTCATTGGGAGGCAGATCCAGGGTGTTCTGAGTACAGACAGCTCTGCTTAAACAGTGTCTGCCTCTAATTCTCCCCTCTTCTGGGTCCCTGTTCTTTGAGCTCCTTACTGAAGAGTACCTACTGACTTATCACTGGGTAGACACAGCATTTGCATACTCCCTGCTGCATTCATTTCCTTTTTATGTGTGGGTTTCTTTAAAATTTATTTTTTTATTACAGTTGACATACAATATTATATTGGTTCAAATGTATAACATAACGACTAGACATTTATATACCCCAATAAGTCTGGTACCCACCTGGCACCATACATAGTTATTACAATGTTATTGACTCATTCCCTATGCTGTACTTTTCATCTGTGACTATTTTTATAACTGGCAATTTGTACCTCTTAATCCCTTCACCTTTCTTACCACCCCCTTAACCATCCTGCATTCACTTCCTTTGAGAAGTGGATTTCCTCCCTCTGACTCACGTATCTACCTGGCCCTTCTAAGTCATGTCCACTCTTGGCAGAGATGTCTTGCGTGCCCAACTCATGTTGCCTTGCTCCCCTTGGCTGCTGGCTGCTCTGGCTGCCCTTATCTCACTATGACACAGAGACACAGCCTGAGGATGACTATCCCTTCTTAAGGGCATCTCTCTTTAGTCTGCTTGGACTGCCAGAACAGAACTTCACAGACTGAGTGGCTTAAAAAACAAACATTTATTTCTCACAGTTCTGGAGGCTGGTAGTCTGAAATCAAGGTGCCAACATGGTTAGGTTGTGGTCGGGTATCAGCAGGCTCCCTCCCTGGCTTGCAGATGGCCACCTTCTCACTGTGAGCTCACATGGCGGAGAGAGCAGGAAATCTAGTCCCCTCCTATTCTCATCATGGGGGGCCCCACCCTCATGATCTCATTCATCTAAGCCTAATTTACCTCCAAAGGCTCTATCTCCAAACATCATCACATTGGGACTTCAACATATGGGTTCGGGAGTGACACAAACACACTCTTCTCTGACCATGGGATGAAAAGAGATAAGAAGTGACTGTTAAAGGAAAAGATAGAGAATTTGGGGCAGGGATAGAAGATGAAGAGAAGTAAGGAGCCTGAGAGTCTTTGAATTTTCATTCATCAACTCTTTCCGCTGTTTCTAATTTTAACTTTAAAGAACCTTTCTTGACCCTCATCCAAGGACCCTGATAAACATGTAACTTTCACACTAAAGCACCTTCTAACTTATGAGAAGAGGTTTTCTGGGAAAATGTTGTGCTTTGTTTTGAAACAAATGGAGTGGAGTTGGTGACAGCAATTGAATAGAAATCTTTAAATTATCCTCCTCCAGGTCATATATACCCTTTGCCTCAAAGAATCACATACAATATCATACATTGTCTGGCAATGTGCTGGCTGGAGACAAGAGTCTCATAGATAACAAGAATGTAATCTCCGAATAATCCCATTTTTAGCCTCAACAGGGCAGAGTGTTTCCACGCAGTTGCCTTTCAGAAGAAGGTCAAGATGAGCAGAGACCACAAAGCACATTTCAAGAAGGATATTAGATTTCATTGAGTCCAAGAGCTCAGAAGTGAGTTATTAGAGTTTTGTTTACTATACCCTCTGGCTATACTCTTAATTAGGTGGAACTGATAAGCCTGATAAATTCTGAACTATTGCTTTCTGTTTGCCAATAACAAAATATTACTGTGTAGGATGTTAGTTATTTTCTGCATCAAACCCTCTCTATTTTCCTGAAGATATCATTAGTTTCCATTTCAATGGACCTTTTGTTTAGAGGAAGAAGAATGTCCCTTTTACCTTTTTTTTCAATCAGAGTACCTTGGTGACTAACATACAATTTCTTTAGTCTTTCCTCTGAACCCCATTCCCTATGCTTCCTTCTCTTCAGGGCTCCAGAGTCTTACTTTCTTAGGTAATAATTAGATCAAGCAAAGGACTCAGACACAGGTTATTTCCAACTCTCATTAGCATTTCTTAGCTTACATTTTCTTCCTTCTTCCTTCCTTCCTTCAACTGTGAATTAAGCAAATGCTATTGTCACATATCTCATACTTGTAAACATTATATTCCCATTTTAAAATAGTGAGAAGCTATACGGGCAGTATTTTAAGGACCTGCAAACTACTAGCAGTAACAGCAATAACAACAACAACAACAAAAATATGTTTATGTTTATGAAGCAATTGCATCCATAGGTTTATATATACATAAACAAACATGATATACTGGAATATTTTCTTAGTGATGTCCTGAGACCATAATTATATCTTAATGAAATATTTAGTCATATTTTAACAAGTTTAAAAATAATTATTTTACTGTTCTTTTTGTAATGGAAACTTAGAAGTCTAAGAGTTCAATTAATTATCTCAGAGTTGAGAAAGTTTTGAATGTAGAAGGAATTTTTTCCCAGAGTGTTGTTGAATGTATATATAAGTCTAGGTTCCATTGCTACAGGCTCGAAAGGTATCTTCTTGCTAACCCCCTCATCCAAAAATATCTAGGAAGAATATTCCAAGTGATCACACTTAGGAAATGAACCAGATGTTTGAGAGGTAAAGGGAAGCATCTAGAGTTTAGAAATGCACAGCAAATGATATTGCCAAGAATATCTGTGGGAAGGAATAAGTCAGCTATTCTTTAAACTACTCAAGGTGAGGTTCATGAGTCGTCATAAGTTACCTTCAAAAGAGAAGAACGTGAAATAATAGGCAAAAGTCCTCTTTCATTTCACAGAATAAGATTGCTTTTAGGAAGAATCTATTTAGGAAAATTTTTTTTGCATAAGATTTTTCCTTTTGGAATTTATATCAGAAATATGACTTCTGGACCGCCTTTAGTTTCAGGATATTTTCTGTGGTAGCACCATGTTTTCCTGTGGCTGGGCCACTTTGAGGTAAGTATAAGAGAAGGTTGAGGTGGAGACTATAGGGGAAGAAAAAAAATTAAGGTTTAGAAACGGCAAGTCTGTGGGAAAATACAAAAGACTGTATAAATTTATTTTTCTCTTCTAAGTTCTTCAAAAGACCTTTAAAATTGTATAAAACAATAATTATAGCACTGTATCTTTGGGTTTATGATATATATACAGCAAGCCCTCAAATAACATTGTTATATTTAATATTGTTCTGTTATAACATTGATGAGATACCGTAGGAACTTCACGCTTATTTGTATCAATTAGCCTATGGTAAAATTGGTTTCATTATATATACGTCGTTGTTTTGCTTAAAATTGCAGAACTGATCAATAACTTTAAATGAGGACTTATTGTACATGTAGTATGTGTGGGAATGATAACAAAAGAGTGAGGAAATAGAGCTATACTGAAGCAAATTTCTATATTTTACCAGCATTAAGTCAGAATCAAACTGAGGTAGATTGTTATAATTTAAAATTCATATTGTAATTCCTGGAGCAACCAGGAAATAGCTTAAGAAAAGAAAGAGTTTAAAAGGGGAGGGGGATTAAAATAGCACACTAGAAAATATCTATGCAACACAAAATAAAGTAGTGAAAGAGAAACAGGAACAGAAATAACACATAGAAAACAAACAGCAAAGTAGCATATGTAAATTCAACCAAATCAACTATTACAGTAAAGGCAAAGATTTCCAGTGGTTTCTTAGACACCGTTACCTTCCATAAAAAAAGAAAATTGATAAATGAGACTTCATTAAAATTAAAACCTTTGCTATTCAAAAGACATCATTGAGAAAATTAAAAGACAGGTCACAGATTAAAAGAAAATATTTGCACATCTGATAAAGGACTTGTACCCAGAATACACACATGTACACATACATACACACACATAAACAGACACACAGAAATTATATATA
>NW_011889221.1:1071009-1078197 GCF_000151845.1 Pteropus vampyrus | reverse complement strand
GTGTATGAATATATATATGTATGTATATATATACACACACACATATGTATTATTCAGCCATGAGAAAGAAAGAAATCCTGTTGTTTGCAACAACATGGATGGTCCTTGAGGGCATTATTGCTAAGTGAAATAAGTCAGAGAAGACAAATACTGTATGATATCACTTACATGTGGAATCTAAAAATGCTGAATTTATAGAAACAGAATGGAGTGGTGACTGCAGGTAGCTGTGGGTGGGGGGAATGGAAAGATATTGGTCAAAGGGTACAAATTTCCAGTTCTAAGATGAATAAGTTCTGAAGAACTAATGTACAGCATGGTAGTTATAGTTAATAATACTGTACTGTATGCTTGAAAGTTGCTAAAAGTATAGATCTTAAATGTACTCACCACAAGAAAAAAGATAATTTTGTGACATGATGGAGGTGTTACTTAATGCTACCGTGGTAATTATTTCATAATATGTAAGTGTATATAATTGTATCAAGTCAACACTGCACAACTGAAACTTACACAATGTGATGTGTCAACTATATCTCAATAAACCTGGGGGAAAAAAAGGAAATTTCTAATCCCTCTTTCTCTGTTAGTTATTTTTTAAAATGCTAGGCTTATCTGAGGTTTGTTCTGGCATCAACCTTTACACTGGAGTAAGTGGTACAGCTGGCCAAAAGTGTTTCAATACATTGTGTAACTGGATAATTGGTACTAATGCAAATGAAATGTATTTAATTCCAACAGTAAATTTTCTTACAGAATATTTATCAGCTACCCCCAATATTTTATGAATTTCATTGTAGATTTTTAGAAATGACCTTTTCTATTTTGTAGGAGAATATATTTAATGGATAATAGGAGAATTAGGTCTATAGACTATAACTATTATCTTGTGCTTCTCTGAACTGGTTGAATCATTGTGGGCTAGCCGAGAAAAGATGTATTGTTAGAAACAAAAGTAATCGGCCTTTCTTTGTGATTCTTTAATGGGATCTTGCATTAATGTATATTAATGTGTCTAAATTGGTGTCATTTTTATAACCAGCAGAATTTTAGAAACTGAACCTAAAGAATACTATCACTTTCATTGTTTTATAAAAGTAAAATTGAGGAGAATGGTCGATTATAATGTGGCTAGTTTGCATCTGTGGTAATTACATTTTGTTTGGCGCATATCATCAAGAATGATGAGGTTCTAGATATATTCCCATTAGTATCTTGATGACACTTCCAATGCATGAAATATATACATATATTCTCTGCCTTGTCTTCTCTCACTCCAGTGCACCCAAACATATCATTTGATATCATAATATCATGTCTGATTTTTTAAAAATACACATGGCAGAAATTATGCCCCGATGTATCACTTTCTATGACTCTAAGTTTATTAAAACAATGTCGCTCATAAGTTTCTGTTACTCAAACCAATTTTGACTCTTTAAAGTAAATACAGCCAGAATTTGTCTCAGATTTTTTTAAATAGTAAAGTTGGCAAATCTTTGCCCTAGGAGGTCATTTAAAAACAATTGGGAGTCTTTCAAGGCCAAATTTGATGATTAAGATGTTTTATAGGTTGGGGAATATAATTTTGAATTGAAAACAGAATATCCCAATTCAGTATTGAGATATAGACCTATGTGATTAACAAACTGGTAGTATCTATAGATATCAAAGTATTTTTTCTTTACGGAGATGAGTTTTCTAAAGATGTTGAATGGAGGAAATCTGTTAGTCTAATAGTTAGCTACCCTATAATTCTTGGGAATCATACATATCATATGGTCAAACTGTGTTAAAATTTGGACATCCGATGATTTTTTTTTTTTTTTTTCAGAATTCTTGGAGAGTTGGAGGGTTTAGAGCTCCCTGTCTGTGTGTGACTGAAGATCCTGCTTCTCCTCCCTCCAGTCCATTTTCTATTTGGCATCAAGCGATCTTTTAACATGGTAAGTTAGTGTCTTCTCACTTTAAAATTTTAATTGGTTCTCCAAATTTAAAAACTTATAACCATTGGCTCTATTAATCTGAGGGGTTTTTTTTTCTGTGTATAATGTCCTGTTTCTCACTTTTTAAAAAAATTTATTATGGTGTCATCGATTAAGGAAATCCAATGAGTTTCAAGTGTATAATTTAACAGTGTCATATATATATATATGACATATACATATATATACACATATATATATATACATATATATAAGTGTATATATATATATAGTATGTTCACCGCCCATAGTTAGATTTCTTTCTGTTACCACATATTTGACCCCTTTTACCCCCTCTACCTCCTCCCTCCTCCCACATCCCCTACCCTCTGGTAACGACTAGTTTCCTGCCCATGTCCATGAGTCTCTGTTTGTCCTGTTTGTCGCTTTTAGGTTTATATCCCACATATTAGTGATATTGTGTGGTTTTCAACTTTTTCTGTCTGGCTTATTTTATTTAGCATGATTCTCTCAAGATCCATCCATGTTGTCACAAATCGGAGTATTTCATCTCTTCTTATAGCTGAGTACTATTCCATTGTATGTATATCCCACAGCTTCTTTATCCCGTCATCTACTGGAGGACGATTTGGTTGTTTCCATGTCCTGGCCACCGTGAATAATGCTGCTGTGAACATCGGTGTGCAAATATCTTTTTGGATAAATATTTTTAATTCTTTGGGGTAAACACCTAGTAGAGGAATTGCTGGATCATATGGTAGATCAATTCTTAGTTTTTTGAGGAACCTCCATACTGTCTTCCATAGTTGCTGTACCAATTTACAGCTCTGCCAGCAGTGTATGAGGGTTTATTTTTCTCTGCATCCTCTCCAGCACTTGTTATTACTTGTCCTATTGATAATAGTCATTCTAGCAGGTGAGATGGTAGCTCATTGTGGTTTTGATTTGCATTTCCCTAATAGCTAGTGAAGTTGAGCATCCTTACATGTTTGCTGGCCATTTGTCTTCTTGGGAGAAGTATCTGTTCAGATCCTCTGCCCATTTTTTAATTGGATTGTTTGTTAATTTTGTTGTTACTGAGTTGTATTTGTTCTTTGTATATTTTGGATTAGGCCCTTATCAGAGGCATCGCTTGCAAATATATTTTCCCATTCGGATGGTTGTCTCTTTGCTTTGTTGATGATTTCTTGTGCTGTGCAGAAGCTTTTTAGTTTGATGTAGTCCCATCCATTTATTTTTGCTTTTACTTCCCTTGCCTTTGAGGTCAAATTCATAAAATCCTCTTTAAGTCCAAGGTCCTTGAGTTTAGTTCCTATGTTTTCTTCTATGCATTTTATTGTTTCAGGTCTTATATTCTTGCCCTTACTTTATTTTTGAGTTAATTTTGATGTGTGGTGATAGGCAACAGTCTAGTTTCATTCTTTTGCAGGTTGCTATCCAGTTTTCCCAGCATCATTTATTGAAGAGGCTTTCCTTTCTCCATTGTATATTTTTGGCTCCTTTGTCAAAATTATTTGCCCATGTAAACTTGGGTTTACTTCTGGACTCTCAATTCTGTTCCACTGGTCTGCGTGTCTGTTTTGCTTCCAATACCATGCCGTTTTGATGATTGTTGCTTTGTAGTACAATTTAAAGTCGGGCAGAGTGGTGCCTCCAGCCTCGTTCTTTTTTCTCAGGATGGCTTTGGCAATTCGGGGTCTTTGGTGCTAGCATACGAATCTGTTGATTTTTTGTTCTATTTCTTTAAAAAGTGCTAATGGGATTTTGATGGGGATTGCATTAAATCTGTATAATGCTTTAGGTAATAATATCATTTTAACTATGTTGATTCTTCCAATCTAAGAACATGGAATATCTTTCCATTTCTTTGTGTCTTCTTCATTTTTTTAAAATAGGTTCTTGGAGTTTTCATTATTCACATGTTTCATTAGATTAATTCCTAGGCATTTCGTTCTTTTTGTTGCAATTGCAGAAGGAATTTTTTTTCTCATTTCTTTTTCTGACAATTCATTATTAGAGTATAGGAATGCTGTGAATTTTTGAATGTTGATTTTGTATCCTGAAACTTTACTGTATTTGCTTATTATTTCTAGTAGTGTTCTTGTGGAATCTTTAGGGTTTTCTATCTAGAGAATGATGTCATCCACAAATAGTGACAGTTTGACTTCTTCATTTCCTGTTTGGAAGCCTTTTATATCTTTCTCTTGCCTGACTGCACTGCTAGGACTTCCAGTGTTAAAATGGTGATAGTGGACAGCCTTGTCTTGTTCTTGATCTTAGGCCTTTATTATGTTGAGGCACTTTCCTTCTATACTTACTTTATTAAGTGTTTTGATCATGAATGGATGCTATATCTTGTCAAAGGCTTTTTTTGCATCTACTGATAAAATCATATGATTCTTATTCTTTAATTTGTTTATGTGGTGTATCACATTAATCGATTTGTACATATTGAACCATCCCTGTGCCCCTGGCATGAAACCCACATGATCATGGCGTATAATCTTTTTAATATGTTGCTGTATCCAGTTCGCTAATATTTTATTTAGGATCTTTGCATTTGTGTTCATGAGAGATATTGGTCTGCAGTTTTCTTTTTTTGTGTTATCTTTACCAGGTTTTGGTGTCAGGGTAATATTGTCCTCATAAAATGAGTTAGGAAGTCTTACTTCTTCTTCGAGTTTTTGGAAGAGTTTGATGAGAATAGATATTTTAAAATATGGAACACTTCATGAATTTATGTGTTATCCTTGCGCAGGGGCCATGCTAACCTCTGCGTCATTCCAATTTTAGTATATGTGCTGTCGAAGTGAGCTTATTAACCTGAGTTTTAAGTAAAGTCATTCTTACACACGTCCCCAGTCTAACATTTCTCAAATGTCTCTTCAAATCACCATCAGCAAGGGGAGAAGAGTGGCTTCACGTGGACTCAGCACCACCACTCTGCCTTCCTTCCTTCCAGCTGTGACCCTCTCTTGTCAGCCCATCTCTGCTGAGCTCTCCCTCTCTGGGGTTCTCAGAGGGTCTCCCAGGGCCAGGCTGTGGTGTCCAGGAGGTCTGCCTTCTCTTCATGTTTCTGAGGGAGTTTTTCCTATAACACTCATTTATTTTCGCATCTCTGGCCCTCAATGTCTTTCTCCAGCTGGAGGTGCCTGTCTCTCTGAGAGGAAGGGTCCACTACAGAGGGACCAGGCCCTTAGTGATACATTTTTGCCTCTTTCCCATAAGGCCCCTCCTCCATGGCACACAGAAACTCCGAGAGGGGTACGGATGGGGTATGAATTTGAACCTTATATTGTATGCTACCTCCTCCACCTTTTTGTCACTCAGGCTCGGTCACTCACTCTAGCCAACTTCACCACGTTTTTTCTTGACTTGGTGACTTTCTGTCAGCAGCTATTGTTCCTTTGTTATCTGTCAGCTCCAGTCCTGACCCACCTCACCTCCAGAGTCCACCAGTCATCTCCGTGGGTGTTGATCCCGAATGAGGACAGAGTTTCTGTTCTTTCTATGGGGTTCCTGAGCCCCTTTATAAAGCAGAGTCTGTGATTGGGTAACTGTTCAACTGTCCCTAAACACTCTGTAGCAGTTAAGGAGACATTGACCTGATGCACAGTGGACCCCAAGTATGGGGGGGTGGATATTAACTCTGCTCAGCCATGATATTGTTGTCATCTCTCATATAAGGATGTATATGTTCTGACTCCTGTCTGCCTCTCCACGCTCCTCCCTTTCCATCCACTAGCCAACATGAACTACATGCAAGTCTCCAATAGGTCATATACTCTGCTCTTCATTCATCCCCGCCCCCCCAAAAAATTTTTTGAGCATTACTGTGTTTTGAGTTCACGAAACAGAATGTAACAGATGAAGGTTCTGGAGGTAGAATGAAGGAGCTTATATTCTGGGGGTGGTGGGAGGAGGAGGCATAGAAATAACAATCACATAAACAAGAAAATATCATATGGGAATGGATACCATATAGAAAATAAAGCACATTGATATGCTAGAGAGTGTCTGCAGGGCTCTTTACTCTGGAGACTAGGGAAGTCCTCTCTGAGGAAGTGACATTTAATTTGAAATCTGAAAGACATCAGCTCACCTTGAGCACCTCTTGGACCAGAACAAGGAGTTTATATTTTATTCTAAAAATAGGGGAAGCCATTGGAGAATATTAAGCACGGTAATGATGTGGTATGATTTGCTGCTGGATGATGGATTTTAGGAAGTATGAGTAGGAACAGGAAGACAAGTATATTAGTTTGCCAGGGCATAACAAAATACTACAGAATAGGTGGCTTAAACAACAGAAATTTATTTCTTGCAGTTCTGGAGGCTGGAAGTTTGAGACCAAGGCTTAGGCAGGGCTGGTGTCTCCTGAGGCCTCTCTCCTTGGCTTGCCAACACCACCTTCTTGCTGTGTCCTCACATGGTCTGTCTTCCTTGCCTGTGCATCCCTGGTGTATCTTTGTGTATCCTAAACTCCTCTTATAAGGACACCAGTCAAATTGGATTAGGGCTCACTCTAAAGGCCTTGTTTTAACTTAATCACTTAATTAAGGCCCTATCTCCAAATACAATCATATTTTGATGTACTAGGGGTTATGGCTTCCACATAGGAATTTGATGAGGGGAGCGGAGGACACAATTTAGCCCATAACAACAAGTTAGAAAGAAGGCTGCTGCACAGTCCAGAGGAGAGAAGACAGAACTTCTACTAGAAGGTCATGTGGAGATAAAAATAAATGGATTTGGAATATATTTTGGAGTAAAGTCAAAAGAACTTAATGATTAGATGTGGGCAGTGAGGGAAAGAAATGGGATCAAGGGTGGCTCCTAGGCTCCAGCTGGAGCCACTGAGTGGACTAGGTGCCATGTGTTGAGAAGTGGGTTGCTAGACCTCTGAGCAGAGTGTTTTCCTGTGTCAGGAATTCTCATTAAAACGCACCAACAATCTACTCACTCCAAAACCCGCTCGGATTCCCCTCTCTTCCTTCTCATTCTGGCTAACTCCTACTCTTTCTTTAAAACCTCAGCTCGAGAGTTAGCTCCTCAAGGAAGTCTTATCACCCCTTCTACCCAGAGACATACTGGGTGAGAGTATGTACCCTTCCTTACCTTTCCTAGCACTAAGCGTTCATGCCTGTACACTCACAACAATGTCTTGTCCTGGCTGGTCTGTCTCCTCCATTCGATCATGAGGACAGCAAGCACTCTGGCTTATTCATCACTGTATTTCAGG
>NW_011889221.1:1067933-1069994 GCF_000151845.1 Pteropus vampyrus | reverse complement strand
TGCAGTGATATGAGCACCAACATAGAAATCTCCCAGTACTCCAGGTTAAACTCGGGAGATAATGAGAGTGAAACTTGAAACTAGAGGATCATCACTCAATTACCAAAAATCTAATCAAAAACTATCAAAAACATCTCTTACACATACACGAGGTTATAACGAAAACCCATGCTTGTGGGTGTCTCTTCTTTGGACTTTCTCTTTCTGCCTCTTCCTCCTTTCTACATTTTTCTCTCTAGATTCCCACCTTACCTTTTCCACCTGTTCTTTCTCTGTTCACTCACTTGCTAGCCCCTATCTGTCCCTACTGAGGAAAAAAATTGAGGAAATAATTACTATACATATGTTATACATCATATATGCATATGTGGTTTGTACACATATCACTTAAATGCACATATTTCTTATTACAAAACCTCATAGTTCAAGTTTTTAATTTTAAAATGAGTAAGCTAAATATTTTCTATTTCTCTTTTGAAGGTTTTTTTTTTTCCTTTTTGCATATTTTTTTATTGGTATGTGAGTCCTATTTATTTTTCTTTCTAAGAATCAATTTCCCCTGCCTGCCTTACCCCAGCTACATCCCTGCCTCGGGCTGAGCATGAAGAGGGGTGACAATGAGATGAGATGTGCTGAGGCGGGGCTGGGGGGCAGGGAAACCAGGTCACAGTGAGTGGGTTCCCTTTCACCTTTGCATATTTCCTAGCTAGAGCTTTGAACCAAAAGCTTTATTTAAAACATGAGCTGTGTTTTCCTCAATAAATATCAAAAGCCATCTTTCCCATTACAAAGGTGCTTTGCTCTCACAGAGTCTCATTTTTCAGGGGCCGCTTGAGTTGCCAGCTCAGAGCACAGTGCTAGGGGTGGAGGATGGGGGGGGGAGGGGAGCCTTCCCCAAGCCACACTCCTTCTTGTCAGTGCAAATGAACCAGAAAATTCTCTGAAGCGACAGGACCCAGCAGATAGATAGAGGCTTGATTTCTTTTGTGTTCATGTGTGTTATGCATAAGAAATCATTATTTTTCCATGGACTGAGGTCATTTTCTTCCCCCTTTTACTATAGGCCTATAAATTTAATTATTTGGTCACTGCTGCTTTAATTAAAAAGTCTTACTTATCTTTAGAGGTTTCCTTTTTAAATTTCTAGAGATTAGGATTATTCATAGCATGTCAGCTCTTTTTATGTCCCCATACTATATGGTTTCTATAATGATATAAAATGAATTACTGAGATACTAGAAGCTAATCATATTCTGCATTTCTCTCCTAATAATCTCAGATTACATTAATCATAAATGTCAGCAGTGTCTCTAGATGACTTCTTGACTTTTGACAAAAAGCCTTCATTTTGGCCCTTTAAATTCCAAGGTCAAGGAGAATGTAACATTCAGAATAATTATTAGCGTTATTTTACCTTGACATTTCATCCCTGCTTCCAGTTTAACATTCCACCCAGGCAATGAAGACGAATGTCATCTTTCGATTCACTGGAGGGAATTACCCCAATTAAACCTGACTTAAAGGCTATTGGAAACGCTGTATTAATTTGCTGTTCTTCTTTAAAATAGAAAATATTTCATGAAGGAGAAGAATTTTCATTAAAAGCATTAAGGGTTTACCATGACACGAACAAACAATTTTTGAATTGACTTTTTTTCTCCCCAGGCTAGAATAATAATCACAGAGCGCCTTGGCCAGGCCAGGGTCTCCCTGTCAATGGGCATTCCATCGGGAGGAGCCTCCTTTCCCTTTTAGCTCAAAGGTCATCGTTAGTTTTGTCACATCAAAAACGATTAGAAATGTCTTTTAGAAATCCTGGCCTTTCCATGTCATAGGGCTTCCTGTCTGTACGACCTCTTGATTATAACTTCCTTTCCCCAAAACTTTCTCCCATCCCCCACCCTCACACTTTTTAAAAAGTCTCAGGCTAAGATTGTTGGAGCATGTTCTAAAAAAGTCTCATCCTACATTTGCTATTTAAGAGCTACTTTCTAGAACATAAGCACCATGAAGACAGAGACCTTATCTGATTTAATCTATGCCGGCACCTAAGACAGATTC
>NW_011889221.1:1062294-1066968 GCF_000151845.1 Pteropus vampyrus | reverse complement strand
TGATACATTTCTGTCATTTAAGCCACTTAGTTCGTGGTACTTTGTTACAGCAGCCCTAGCAAACTACTACAGTATCCTTCTGCAAATCTGCTTTCGTTAGGCTCACAGATAATGCTTTCTAGATTTAATCATGTTGAAGAAAGCTGCTCACCACCCCCATCTTAAATGTCAAATGTAGGAGGATTTTTAAAAGAACATAGCCCAATAACACATGCAGCTCTTATTTATTCTTTCATTAAATAATAATGATAATAAAAAAACTGAGCGCCAACTATGTGCTAAGCCCCGGGGAGAAAGCAGGTAAGGTTAGTGAGCTAGGGAGAAGGTCTTTTAGAACCATCTTCTGGACCCAGGAGAAAAGAAGTTTCATTATGGTAGCCTAAGCAGACTATACAGCCCCTTTTAATGGCTGGGGCACCTCTTCTCATCACCATCTAAAGGCAAAGACTCTATCTCTTATCTCTGGGGGCGCTAGAAACTCATGGTTCTGCATCTAGGAACTTGGGAAACCCAGTGAAATAAAGGGAAGTGACCTGAGCTTTGGACATATGCCAGCAGGAAAGGGCAATGGATAATGTGTTTGATGGCATGAGTGTCTAAGCCAGTGGCTTCTAGGGAAAAGGCAGAGGCTATTGCTTGGCAGTGTTTTTCCAAATGGAATGCTCATTTTCTATTGCAGCCGTTCTCACACTTCAGCCATCAGAGTCCCATGGAGGGCTTGTTAAAACACAGATTCTGGGCCCCACTCCCAGGGTTTCTGATTCAAAAGATCTGGGCGAGGCCCAAAAATCTGCATTCTAACAAATTCCCAGGTGATGCTAAGGCTGCTGGAGTAGGAAACACACTTTAAGAACCATTGGTATTTTGCATTTCATGACTCTCATTGTAGTTTCTCTGTGTAGTTTGTATTTCCTTTTTTATTCAATGAGTTAACTTTCAGCAAGATTAAAAAAATTGTATCATGTCCAGGGTTGCAAAATTTTTGCTCAGATTAGTTTTCTTTTTAAGTTTCTGGTGGGGGGTTAAATTTCAGTGTCCCAGGAAAAGCATTTTATGTTAGTTTCTTAGTTTCCAGCTCCCACAGCATGCTGGGAAGATGTGTTCAAACCCCACACCTATACATATTACAAGCTTGGGCTTTTATTTCTCACTGGTGATTTTTCCCTTTCCCATCTAAGTTTCCTGATAAATGGCAGGCTTTCTTAAGCTTTTTTACTGCTGCTCTGAGCCTGTGTGGAGGTTTGTCAGCCCCTGTTATGGACTGAATTATATCCCCCCAAATTCATATATTAAAGCCTAATACCCAATATCCTAGAATGTGATTGTATTTGGAGATAAGGCTTTTAAAGAGGTAATTAAGATTAAATGAGGTCCTAAGGGTGGGACCCTGATTGCATGGGACTGGAGTCTTTATAAGAAGAGGAAGAGACGCCAGGGATTTTCATATAGAGGAAAGGCCACAGGGAGAAAGTGGCCGTCTGTAAGCCAGGAAGAGAGGCCTCAGGAGAAACTAAATCTGCTGGGACCTTAATCTTGGACTTCCAGCTTCTGGACCCAGGAGAAAAGAAGTTTCATTATGGTAGCCTGAGCAGACTATACAGCCCCTTTTAATGGCTGGGGCACCTCTTCTCTCAGGACTTATCTTCTCATCACCATCTAAAGGCAAAGACTCTATCTCTTATCTCTGGGGGCGCTAGAAACTCATGGTTCTGCATCTAGGAACTTGGGAAACCCAGTGAAAACCCTTCAGGCTGCTTCTCATCAGCTCGTACTCATTTCTCTAGCTTTGATTTGTTTCATTCCTGCCACCTGGTGGTTTCCCATATTTCCCTTGAAGTTCAGCAATCCTTCTGCATTTTTAAATGTTAAATTTTATCCAATATTTGGGTGTCTTTGTAACTGGTGGAATTTAGGCCATATCAAGTTCATCTGCCATGTTGCTAGAAGTTCAATGTTACATTCTTAAATTCATTTAACACTTCCTTGCATCCAATTTGATTCACATTTCTCCAGTGGTTTTCATAAGACAGTATTATCAGGTTACAGGTGGAAAACTAAAGGTCAGGGAGTGCAAGTGATTTTTCTCAATGTTGCATAGCTGATAAATAATGGAACTTGTCCTGAAACCTACAAGTGCCCCTTCCATGTCACCCTGGCACCTATTACAGCCAGAGTGCAATGGCAGCCTTTCTATAAAGTACGAGTGATATTCTAGTTCTATAGGAGAGAGACTTATTTGAAAAGCCATAAAACATGCTTGGAGACTCTCCAAATTTTAGAAAATACTGCTAAAATTCTTCCAAGTAAAGCTGTGAGATGCTGTCAGAAACATCCACATTTGACTGTTTCCCTTCCATAGCTCTAAAAGCATCTTTCAGGAATCTGAGAAAACTTTCTCTTCCACACTATCCATGCCATCAATCCTAAGAGACAGATTTTATCTCTGTTTATGCCTGAAATTTAGCAGAAATTCTCTCTGTTTTCTTCTAGTAGATTCTGGTGCCAGCATCCAAAGGATTTTCCTCTCTAGGATATAATCTTGGAACCCTTTAGAATGTGGTGTGTATTATAGGATGCGGAGTATGGACATATAACTTACCCATTGGGATATAGATTCCAGGTGCTCAGCTTATAGGTCGATTTTAAGGTGAGTTTTCTTCTTTTACCGATGGGCTTGGATACAAAGTAGGTCCTTTCTGGAGAGGAACTTTTCCTCATTGAGACAGCATTCTCTCCTGACCTAGCTCCCTATTTGCTACTCTGCATTCTATAATTAGGATCTTTTGATCTCTCTTCATCCCTCACCCCCCAGCCTAGGTCAAGCAAATTACATGCTATTCTTCCACCTGTGGAATCTAGAAGACTCCTCTAGTTTGTTTAGACTCTCTTGACTCCTGCCCTAGATTCATCTCATTTCCATTCACCTCCATTCTTTTTTGTCTTAATCTCATGTACACTTCTTGCCAACACCCTTAAGTCACTGCCTTTCCTGAAACTCATTTCCTGGCTGTTCTCAAGAGAGTGGCAATGGTTTTGCTTTGATTCCTGTAACTGCTTGTCTTTCTCTCTTAACATTAGCTGCTGGAGGGCCTCCAGTGAAATTTGTGGCCCAGCTTTTGTAACCGGGTCTTATCACATGTATTTTGCATATTAAAGTTACAGACATCTTTCTTCTATTGCCTACCCTCATGTAATTCTGTTCTGATTTCATCACCAGCTTTTTGCATTCTGTCAAAATGAATTTTGTCAGATTGGTAGGCAAAAGTTTCCATATTAAAAAAACTTTCCTGAATGAATTACAAAGGTCATTAGACTTTGCTTATTTTTTTAAAATGTAACATTTGATTTTTATTTATTTGTTTTGTTTTCTTTTTTATTTCTTTTTAAAATTTAACTATAGTTGGCATACAATATTATATTAATTTCAGGTATATGATATACTGATTCAATATTTATATACCTTACAATGTGGTCATCACACTGTCTTATAACCATCTGTCATCATGCAAAGTTATCAAAATATTGACTATTTTCCCTTTCACCTTTTTCGTCCAACAGCCACCTCCCTCTACTCTGGCAATATTATTTTGATCTGTTTTTACGAGTCTGTTTTTGTTTTTTGTTCATTTGTTGTTGTTGTTGTTGTTGTTTTAGACTCCACATGTAAGTGAAGTCATACAGTATTTGTCTTTCTCTGTCTGACTTATTTCACTTAGCATAATACTCTCTGGGTCTATCCATGTCATTATAAATGGCAAGATTTCATTCCTTTTTATGGCCGAGTAATATTCCATTGTGTGTATATGTGTGTGTGTATATATCACATCTTCTTTATCCATTCATCTATTGATGGACACCTAGGTTGTTTCCATAGCTTGGCTATTGTAAGTAATGCTGCAGTTAACATAGGGGTACATATATCTTTTCGAATTAGTGTTTTTGTTTTCTCCGGCTACATACCCAGAGGTGGAATTGCTGGGTCAAGTGGTAGGTCTGTTTTTAATATTCTATATTTTTGAGGACTCATCATACTGTTTTTCATAGTGGCTGCACCAAGTTACAATCCTACCAACAGTGTACAAGGATTCCCCTTTCTTCATATTCTGGCCAACGTTTGTCATTTGTTAACTTTTTTGATAATAGCCATTTTGACAAATGTGAGGCAGTATCTTCTTGTGTTTTGATTTGCATTTCCCTGGTGATTAGTGATGTTGAGCATCTTTTCATATGTCTGTTGGCCATCTTTATCTCTTCTTTGGAGAAATGTCTATTCATGTCCTTCACCCATTTTTTGATCAGATTGTTCATTTTGTTGTATTTTTTGTTTGTTTCCATTGTATAAGTTCTTTATATATTTTAGATATTAACTCCTTATTGGATATATAATTTGTGAATATCTCCTCCCATTCAGTAGGTTGTCTTTTCATTTTGTTGATGGTTTCCTTTGCTATGCAGAGGCTTTTTAGTTTGATGTAGTCCCATTTGTTGATTTTTGCTTTTGTTACTCTTGCTGGAAGGGACATATCTAAAATGGTATTACTGAGACTGGTGCCAAAGAGTTTATTACATATATTTTCTTCTAGGAGTTTTATGGTTTTAGGTCTTATATTTAAATTTTGAATTTATTTACATTTTTGAATTAAATTTTGAATTTATTTACTTATATTTAATTCA
>NW_011889221.1:1058209-1062244 GCF_000151845.1 Pteropus vampyrus | reverse complement strand
TCTTCTTTGGAGAAATGTCTATTCATGTCCTTCACCCATTTTTTGATCAGATTGTTCATTTTGTTGTATTTTTTGTTTGTTTCCATTGTATAAGTTCTTTATATATTTTAGATATTAACTCCTTATTGGATATATAATTTGTGAATATCTCCTCCCATTCAGTAGGTTGTCTTTTCATTTTGTTGATGGTTTCCTTTGCTATGCAGAGGCTTTTTAGTTTGATGTAGTCCCATTTGTTGATTTTTGCTTTTGTTACTCTTGCTGGAAGGGACATATCTAAAATGGTATTACTGAGACTGGTGCCAAAGAGTTTATTACATATATTTTCTTCTAGGAGTTTTATGGTTTTAGGTCTTATATTTAAATTTTGAATTTATTTACATTTTTGAATTAAATTTTGAATTTATTTACTTATATTTAATTCACTTTGAATTTATTTTTGTATATGGAGTGAGAGAGTGGTCCAATTTCATTTTTTTTTTTTGCATGTATCTGTCCAGTTTTCCCAACACTACTTATTAAAGAGACTGTCATTTTTTCATTGTATATTCTTACCTCCTTTGTCATAGATTAATTTACCAAATAAGTGAGGATTTATTTCTGGGCTCTCTATTCTGTTTTATTGATCTGTGTGTCTATTTTTGTGCCAGTACCATGCCGTTTTGTTTATTATAGCTTTGTAATAGAGTTTGAAATCAGGGGGTGTGACATCTCCAACTTTGTTCTTTTTTCTCAGGATTGCTTTAGCTATTCATGGTCTTTTGTGGTTTGATATCAATTTTAGAATTTTTTTTCTAGTTCTGAGAAGAATGTCATTGATATTTTGATAGGGATTGCACTGAATCTGTAGATTTCTTTGGATAGTGTGGATATTTTAATGATACTAATCCTTCCAACCCATGAGCATGGTATATCCTTCCATTTATTTGTGTCCTCTTCAATTTCTTTCTTCAGTGGGTTTAATTTTTAAAGTGTTTTTATTTTTCATTAATACACAAACTTTTTATTAAAACAACTTGTTAATGGAGAATTGTTATTGGATATAGAATTTCAGCTTTGCAAGATGAGAAAGTTCTGGAGATTGAGTGCACAACAATGAATATATTTAACACTACGGACCTATATACTTAAAAAAGGTTAAGATGCTAAGTTTATGTTATATGTATTTTACTGCAATTAAAAGAAAACCCAAAACAACTTATCTTAAATTTTACATATTTTTGCAAGCTGCCTAAATCCTTTTTGTAACAAGTCTAATTACAAGTTAACATACAAGTTGTCTGCATTTCCACTATTCCTTTTTGTCTGATTGACAGTGGCATAGAAAGTCCACCTTTGCTTCTATATGCTTAAGTGCTTTTCATGGACATAGCTACAATCACAGTATGTAGTTAAGGCCAAAGAATTCTTCTTACCTCCATGAATTATGGCGCTTCTTTTTTTTCAGCCTTTTAAAGGAACCCTGTCCAGACAGATGTGGATGCTCAGGGCCATACTGCTCCTTTATGCTCCTTGTTGCCAGAATTATATCATTACAGTAGCACCCCCTGTCCAAGTTGTCAGGCACACGCTATGCCATAGATAATCATGGAAAAGAAAGTTTATGTCTTTGGAGTAATGTCCTCTAGCTCTGTTTTCTTCTAGTTCATTAAATATGAGAAAACAAGGTTGAGGTCAAAGCCCACGTGATCGTGGTCCTGTCAGCACAAAAGGCATTTCTCAACAAAACTGTGTTGGAAGTGTCATGCTGACAAGAAGTCATGGGGATATTATCAAAGCAACTTGGAGATGTGGTCTCTTCTTGGTGAACAAAAGATGCTGCTTACACCTGCCGCGTGCCCTTCAGTGATTACCTCTGGCTTCACTGGGTGCTTACGTGCTAGCCACACTCACAGCTGGCCTTAGTTATGCCAGGAATCTGTTTAATTGTCTAACATGGTTTAAAGCTTCTCAGGAGATTCAGGCGATTATTTCAAATAGCAGGAATTTCTTATAAAATGGCTGGGGGGATTCAAAAATCAGATACATAACAACACTTGATCATTTTTGAAGTGCATCTATTTTTATTTTCTTCCTGAGACTGAAATGCTCTTGGCAAAGTCAGTCCCTGAAATGATGAATATCTTAAGTCATGGAGTCCAAAAGAAGGCAGGGGGCCTAGTGTGCTAGGATGTACAGCAGGAAACAGAACTCCAAATGTGAATATTTGCCTGGGACTGCCTGGGTGAATGAAGCCTTGGACAAAGAAGAACTTTTCTTGTATGAAAAAAGAACCCTGATATTTATTGATAACTCTTTACCGCACAGTGGTACTTCACTCCAGCAGCAGCTGTGCAAATGCATGTAAAGTTACAGAGGTTTCTGCATCTGCAAATTAAATACTCTTGGAGGTTTTTCCAAACACAGCAAAAACATCATCTGAATAATTGCTGTGAAGGAATTTGACTTCTCAGGTGGACTTTAAAAATCTGTTAGCTTACCAAGATTTCTACTTAAGTGTTTTGGAGAAGAACAACAGACGAAGGCACTATATTCATCATGTAGTTTTACACTTACATCTTCCCTCTTTTAACCTATTTACTGAACCCTTGATTTTGTGTTTCTGCTCATTTTCTCGTCTCACCTTGAAAAGTTCTAGTACCTAAATGTCTTTGAATAGCCAGCCACATTTGAACTCTGAAACTAGTTTGTTAAGCATTCAGGTTTTTGGGGTTTTCTTTTTTGTTTGGGAGTTTTTTATTTTGTTTTGTTTTGTTTTGATCAGTACTTCTCAATTCATTTTGTGTCCTAGCGTATTAAAAGCAGATAATGATGGAAAATACTTACACTGTGCCAGGCACAATTCTTAGCATATTAAATAAATTAACTTACTTAGTCTTCTTATACTTTCGATCATTATCCTTCAGAGAAGGAAGCAGAGGCACAGGCTGGTTAAGGAACTGCCCCAGTGTTTTCTAGGTAGTGAGTGGAAAAGCTGGGAGAGGAACCCAGGCCTCATCCTTGTCTGACACACTGGATTCGCTGCCGGTCGGGGCTCCAGCAATGTTATGCTGGGTAAGTGTAACGACTAGTTTTCAAACAAACAAAGAGAGTCTTCATTGTTAGCAGCCTTAGCTAACTTCCGTATTCTCTGTATTGTTCAGTATTCTCTGACTGACTTCAAACTGCCAGTGGGAATTCATCTGGCTCCCAAACTTCTGAAAATGGAATCATCGGCTTTCATGAGCCAGCGTGAACGAGGTCTGCATAGCATCTCTCTATTTTCATCATCAACGACTGAGGGATGGTGTATGTGCTGCGTGCAACTGCCTTCACAAATATCCCCTTGACTGGACATCTAGGGAGACTTACCGGGTAAGCTGGCTGCTTCTACACCCATCTCCTGCCTCTTCAGCCATGACTGACTTCTTGCGCCCTTCCCTTTATGACATCTTTCACACCGTGCCCAGGGTCAGAAGCTAGCCAGTGATGCCCCCTCTCAGGTCAAGTGTAGGAGGGCAGGGGGCAGCTTGCTTAGGCAAATACACAAGAAAACAAATAGGATCTTTTTGGAGGAAGGATGGTTCCTTCCCTCCTCTAGGTGAGGACCTGGGCTCAGTGGGAATAACTGCCTATGCCAAGGGAGCTACAGTAAGTTTATAGCAGACCCAGTCTCTTGAGAAAAGGACACTTAAGAGTATTAATAGGGACATGTACAAATACATCGCCACACTCCGGGCTGATTTTCATCGATACCTGACCTTAGTCCACACTGGCAGTGAACTATTGGAGAGGTGTACAGAAGGAAAGGATGCTGGCCTCACTGACCAAGGATCCATGAAGGGACAACATGGTTTGACCAATTTCCGTTCTTATGTTAAGGCTCTTCCTTTGATTCTTTGGGGATTGATCTTGTGGCATTCATGTTGTATCTCAATACAGCTTAACTTGAGTCCCCAGACTGGGCCTGGGCTTTGCTCGACGTCCACAAGGTCCTTAGAAATGGCTTGAGTCAGTACAAATGAAACCAGCCAATGAGTTTTTAAAGGCAAGAAA
>NW_011889221.1:1052528-1057534 GCF_000151845.1 Pteropus vampyrus | reverse complement strand
TTAAAAGAACAAGAAAGCACTAAATACTAGAATATTACTCAGGGATAGCTTTTCTTACATTATTTTTCTCATCACGAAAGGTGGGGAAGACTTACATAAAAGTAGGTTGTAAGCACAAAAGAAAATAAAAATAATCTGTATTATTTTAGTCACACAAATAAACTACTACTAACAGTTTGGTATATATCTTTCCAGTTACTTGTTGATGCATACAGAAACATTTATTTGAGCACTTTTTAAAACTTAACATATCGTGAAAATTAAACAGAATACTTTATGAAAAAAACTTTTGACATAGTAGTACCCACTAAAAAAAAGTTAGCTGTTATAGTCATTATTATTTTCTTTCTGTATCAGATATCATTACCTATCTTATTTCTCATTATAAGCAATTCTATAATGAATATTTTTGAAGTAAATCCTTTCACACGGCCATTATTATTTCTTTAGTATAGTTCCTGGAAGAAGAATTGCTGGGTCGAAAGATATTCACTTACTCATTAAATGACTTTCTTGAGCCTTTACTGTTTGCCAGCAAACAACTATCTTAGGAACCAGCAATAACTGTCAGGATAACAAGACATGCATGGTACCTGCTCTGATGGAGCTTACACTCCAGGCAGAGAGAAAACAAACAATTTCAGGGAACTCAAAGGAAAGCAAACTCAAATGTTTAAAAAACATATGAAAAGACGCTTAATGTCTTTAATAGCGAGGGAAATGCAAATTAAAATAACAGCGAGGTGCCACTTTATACCCATTAGATTGACAAATAGGTGTTCACAGATTCATATAGCTGAATGAAATGTGAATTGTTGTTATAGCCTTTTAGGAAAGTAATCTAGCCACGTCAATAAAAAATAAAATGCATATATACTTTAACTCAGCACTCCAGGAATTTATCCCATAAAAATAGTATTTAAGAACATATATTTGAAAGAGATCCTAATATGACACCCCAATATATGCCACTTTGGCAGGAGGAGGATTCTGAGCTGGAGGAGTCATAGGAGGAACTCTCTGCCCTCTAAAGTTCTGCCTTGTGGCAGGGCATAAAATTTCCCCTTGTAAAGGAAGGCATCCCTCCACCCCTTCCCCATAGCAGGAAGGAGAGGTGACTCTTCTCACTGGAGACAGCACTAGCTTGAATCTGCACAAATGAACCTTACTAACATAACCATTATCTTCCATTAATTTCCCCTATATATTTAGCTTCCTACAATTTACCACCCCTAGAAACCCAAATCCCTTTTCCTTTACTTTGTCACTTCACACTCTGTTACCCTCTGTTAAAATGGTATGTAAACACTGGGACCTAACCACTTCTTTGGAGTTTCCCTTCTTTACTCTGAAACTTCTCTGTGCCTGTGTAGCAAACTTTTTCTCCTGTTAATTTGTCTTTTATCAGTTTCATTTGCAGGCTCCAGGAACTGAAACTGAGGGTTGAGGAAAAGGTTTTTTTTTTTTCCTCCCTTACACATTCAACAGTATTTATTATGATATTGCTCATAATAGCAAAGACCTGGAAACAGATCAAAAGAGGAATTTATGATATAGTTACTATGATATAGTTATACATTCTTTATTTCTCTTATGATATTACCCCATAGATGTGATATTATATGAATTTATGTAAAGAAATCAGAGAAAACTAGATTTAGGGGTATTCATGATATACTATTAAGCGAAAGAAGAAGGAAGGAAAAGAAGTTTTAGAGCCAGGAAAAGGTATGATTTGTTTTCAGTGACAAACAAGCTAGCAAACTCATAAATATATGTATAAGCTTGTATATTTATATGATCAAAGAGAAATATGTGTACAGATACCTAGCACAGTATCAATATAGGTTACTGTTGAGAGATGGGATGAGGTAGATGATTAGCTTCTTTCTTTTACACCTTATCTTGTATTACTTTTATAAAGTATCAAATAAAAAGAATTTTAATAATTAGCAGTTTATTACTAAGAAAGTACTACAGAGGAGATTGAGAGTGTTCTAGGAGCTTATAGCAGAAGCACCTAGCACTCTTCTTCCAACTTCAATATGTATTATCCAACTGAAGGGCTAGCTATAGGCCAGATCCTTGTCCAGGAATGAGGAGGCCATGAAGGGGCATGTGTAACAGGTTGTGGCCATAATTACTAGTCATCGTTTTCAGACTGTGAGATAATAATCATGTGCATAGATTGCCATTTCTTGGGCTCACTGTAGTTAATGAAAGAATTTTAACCAAAGGACAGAATTATAAACAGATGTAGTACAGACAAAGGATCACCTTTCAGCTCTGGAGCATTCCAATCTCTGATCCTCAAGTCTTTCATCTGTATGTTGGGTACTTTCTCTTTTACCCACACTGCAGGATTGTTAGCAAGATCATATGAGATAAAAATATATGAAAATGCCTAGCAGAAAACCTGATAAAAGGTAAACGTGTTATTTGGTCTGAATCTGCCCACTCGATCTCACAGAGCTGTCATAAAGAACAAAGGAGGAACAGACGTGAGGGTGCTTTTGGAAAGTGCGAGGCGTGAAACAAAAGTGAGGCAATAAGAAGGCAGGGAGAGAGGCAGCGGTAGGACCCGAGGGCCTTGGCATTCGCTTCAGTTCTTGGATATGCTCGCTGCACACTATCGCTGCAAACGGTTTAACCAAGTTCAAGAAATTGGTTACTTGTCTAACGGCTATGAGGCACTGGATGAAGTGAAGTGCTCCAAAGGAATGTCTGGCACAAAGTCTTTATTTCCAGAACTTTCCAGTGCTGGCAGGTGTGAGATTGTGCAGTCACCGAGAGCCTTGCCAAGGAGATTCAGTGTTAACTGCTAAACGTGAAGGGGAAAGTCCCTTGGTGGGCCATGAGTGCTGTTAAAGGCAAGTCACAGAAGAGGGTACAATAAATAGTTCCAAAACACTTTGCAGGCATTGAGACTTGGCCAATTACAGAGTCGGAGTGTTTTGGCCAGCTCTGAAGTGTGGGGAAAAAAGTGATGAGACAAAGCTTGTCTCTTAGCATTCTTTTTATAATGTCCTGTGTGTACCAAGTGTCTCATCGCACGAGGTGAAAATATTTGAAAGAAAAAGGAAAGGAAAGAGAAATACTGATTTATATTTATGAAAATGAAGCCTTCGAGTATCTTTCCCCTGTATCCACCTGAAACACAGTAAGCATTCCAGTTTTTTGCCAACCCAGTTTTAATTATGCTGCACATTTTTATTTTTTTTGTATGCTTTGACCTTGTGGTCGATAACCTGCTTCCAAACAATTTCCAGTCCTAGTTCTTCTTAGAGAAGAAATGAAGCTCCTGTGACAGCTGGATACACCCATACGTACACCAGCTGGATACGCCCACACGTACACCAGCTATGGAAGGGGAATGAGACTAGAGCATGCTTGGTCTGTAGGTAGTTCAAAGTCAAAGGACTGAGGTCAAAGAATGAGACTGCGACCAAAACATATACTTTGGTTTTGAGTTCTAAGGTAAAAGTCTTGTCCTGGTCCGCTTCCTTGCTTACCCCTCTTTAATCTGCCTTTTCTTCCTTGATGACCTAATTATCTCAAGTTAGGTCATGTGGAAATCCTGTTAAATAAGTGATCTCAACCAAAATCCCCTCCTGTTCTTACATCCTGTGGTCAGCTATAGATAGTCATTAATTAACCTTTTAGTTCTTGCTGTTTCTGTTGGCTACAAACATGCAAGGCTTTGGTATAAAAACAGCAGCCAGTAATCACAGCTCAGTAGTTTCCTGAGTTTATGTGAACGAATGTTCAGAAAAATTGAGGGTTCTGTGTATTCAGCAGCTTAAATTTTTTTTTTTTTTATTTTTTTTTTTGAAAAAAATCAGTCTTAAAATTGCTACAGGTACAAAGCCCTTTTGGGCGATTCTAGGCCCAGTTCTGCTATGGAGGAGGGCTTGTAGCTTCACCCTCCACGACTCCTTTTTCTCATATATGAAACGAGGAGACTGAATTAGAGGATTATGTAGTTCTTCTTCTTAAAAAAAAAAATAATAATTCTATGATTCCATGATTCTACTGCCTCAGGCAATAGTTTGGGATTACCAGATTTAGCAATATTTGGGACATACTTATTCTAAAAAATTATTCATTGTTTATATGAAATTCAAATTTAACTGGGTGTTCTGGCAACCCTACTATGGTTAAAATATTGTTGGAGGGACAGCAGCTGATCTTGGCTCTGTTCCCTTGCCTTGAAGGCAAGGCAAGACAAGAAGAAGGGGCCTCTGAGAACAGGCTCCTTCCTGCCCCCATCTCAGTGGCTCACTGCAGCTAGGAAAAGGCCCTGTCATCCCAGTCAACTTTTCTCTAATCAAGGACATGTCACACTCAATTCTCTCTAGTTCTTTTTAGGCAGAAAACTCAAACTTATATTTGATTTGGATTTGTTTCCAATTAGCATTAAAAAAAAAAAAAAAAACTCTCACTGCGGGGAGACAATGCTTTTTCTTTCTCCATGGAATTAAATTTTAACACATGACCGAGGAGGTACGTTGCCCCTCAACAGAAAATTTTGGACGTTGTGTGCACGAGAATAAAACTTACTTTATGAGGATGACATATGCAACACCTCGGTGAAAATAAGAGTACTCTGAATCAAGAAGTAGTATTTGCCTTAAAAAGAACAGGGCGGGAATTACATCTGCACAACATTCGATAGCTTACAATTTTTTCTCACATCGTTTGATTGAACTCTTACAAATACCCCCAATAAAAGGGGTGTAGTATTAGTTACATTTTGTAAGTAAGGAATTTGGCCTAGAAATGTTGTTTCTTAAGCAGATTCTCCAGCTTGTAAATACGGACTTAACCAAATCCCTCACTAGCCAGTGGAAGAACCAGGTTCTTGACACAGTGACCTTGCTCTCCCCACTCAGCAGCCCAGCTATGTGAGGAGTCTTCTGGAAGGGAGTCACGTATTTAGAGGGTACCTGTGGAGTTTAGAAAGAAAACGCCACTGCCTTTCAACACTTTTGGCAGAATGGTATCAT
>NW_011889221.1:1035729-1052478 GCF_000151845.1 Pteropus vampyrus | reverse complement strand
GGGCGATTCTAGGCCCAGTTCTGCTATGGAGGAGGGCTTGTAGCTTCACCCTCCACGACTCCTTTTTCTCATATATGAAACGAGGAGACTGAATTAGAGGATTATGTAGTTCTTCTTCTTAAAAAAAAATAATAATAATTCTATGATTCCATGATTCTACTGCCTCAGGCAATAGTTTGGGATTACCAGATTTAGCAGTATTTGGGACATACTTATTCTAAAAAATTATTCATTGTTTATATGAAATTCAAATTTAACTGGGTGTTCTGGCAACCCTACTATGGTTAAAATATTGTTGGAGGGACAGCAGCTGATCTTGGCTCTGTTCCCTTGCCTTGAAGGCAAGGCAAGACAAGAAGAAGGGGCCTCTGAGAACAGGCTCCTTCCTGCCCCCATCTCAGTGGCTCACTGCAGCTAGGAAAAGGCCCTGTCATCCCAGTCAACTTTTCTCTAATCAAGGACATGTCACACTCAATTCTCTCTAGTTCTTTTTAGGCAGAAAACTCAAACTTATATTTGATTTGGATTTGTTTCCAATTAGCATTAAAAAAAAAAAAAAAAACTCTCACTGCGGGGAGACAATGCTTTTTCTTTCTCCATGGAATTAAATTTTAACACATGACCGAGGAGGTACGTTGCCCCTCAACAGAAAATTTTGGACGTTGTGTGCACGAGAATAAAACTTACTTTATGAGGATGACATATGCAACACCTCGGTGAAAATAAGAGTACTCTGAATCAAGAAGTAGTATTTGCCTTAAAAAGAACAGGGAGGGAATTACATCTGCACAACATTCGATAGCTTACAATTTTTTCTAACATCGTTTGATTGAACTCTTACAAATACCCCCAATAAAAGGGGTGTAGTATTAGTTACATTTTGTAAGTAAGGAATTTGGCCTAGAAATGTTGTTTCTTAAGCAGATTCTCCAGCTTGTAAATACGGACTTAACCAAATCCCTCACTAGCCAGTGGAAGAACCAGGTTCTTGACACAGTGACCTTGCTCTCCCCACTCAGCAGCCCAGCTATGTGAGGAGTCTTCTGGAAGGGAGTCACGTATTTAGAGGGTACCTGTGGAGTTTAGAAAGAAAACGCCACTGCCTTTCAACACTTTTGGCAGAATGGTATCATGTCAGTCTCTATTCAGGCTCCTTTTTGCTTCCCTACTCTTTTGGCCTCCCCAGCAAGCCACAACACAGGGCTGTGAGAGCCGGCTGGTAAAACAGCCAACCAGTCTGATCAGAATTCTCTCAGCAGAGGAGGAGACTGCAGCACAGATTGTTGAAATTAGAGCATAGACATCCAGTCAAGCCACTGCTTGCTTCCTATGCCTTCGGTGATTAGGCTGTGCTCACCTCTGGCAGCTCCGGAAATACTCAGGAAAGCTCCAATTCAGAGTAGGTAATAAAGAGCGCACACATTCCCTAGTAGTGGCTTAGGGAAAACAATACGTATTCTCCTTTCTCTCCTATTGCTGATATAGGAACACACCCTCTATGTGTTTGATCGGTGACGAGTAATAACTCAATGACCACTGGTCAAATTCACTTCTGTGTTTTCTGGATGGATAGACGAGACTAGGTTCTAGGGGTTGTTTGTGCCAGGAAACTGGAAAATTGACCACCAGAACTCTTATTATACAAGCTTCCCCATACTTCTCTGAAACAGATCAGCTAATGCTAGGGTTTTGAATACTAGGTAGCATTATTTTCTTTTACGTGGATATCCCCAAATGCTTTCTTGTTGCATTCGAAAGTATGTCTACTGATTTTATCTTAATTTAATTTTATTTGTTTGTTTAGCTCCTGGAAAATAAATCACTTGTATCCCCTGTATTCTGTGTGAATAACAGTTGTATTTATTCATTTCCATTTTTTAGATATTTATATATTTTTGATCACTTATGAGGAAGAATAAAACCTACTGAAACCACGTCGGACCGATGACTTTAAGAAAATACATAGTCGCTGAGATTATGGGTGACTTTTTAGTTTCTTCTTTTACTCATAAATATAAAATCCCTTTAAAAAGAAAGCAAAACAATTATTACAGAAAGGAAACCTTCATTGCCCAAATCTACATCTAAAAACCGATCTCCCCAACCGCCTAACAGTCTCATCTCTTTCTAGCTGTTGACAAACAACACACATTAACATAATTGAGATAATTAAGGGCAGTGCCAGGTACTGTTATCATACAGGCTTCTGCAGTTCAGGGACTGCCAATTTCCGCTCCCTTCTAACAGCCTGAAGGCATGGAGATTAACACCTACAAAGTGTGGTGGTTTGAATATAGATGAGAGGAGAGAGACAGGCTGCTTCCTTTGATTAAAACATTAGAAGAATAATTATTACAATAGTGAAATGGCTTCAGCCTTCTGTTAAGATTTTTTTTTTCTCCTCCAGTTTACTGTCTATCTCTGATACTTTCTTTTTTTTTTTTTTTTCATTTCTCCATATGGCAAATTACTGTCGTTGAAAATCTTATACTTCAAGTTGAAAACATTTTCTGTGGAGTGAGTTAGTGGTCCCCAAGATGGGGTAATTTTCATTGTTGCTGAGGAGAGGAGAATATTACTTCTGAAGACCCAGCAGGCATTTTATTAAACAATTGTACCAGCTGGAAACAAATTATTGCCTTTATTCGAAAATACCATTTAGAAGTAGAATGCTTTCATTTCAGTGGGAAATAAGTGTTGGGACCAGCTAGGGTTCTCATGTTGGTGGATCTTTTAACGGGCCAACCTAGATCCAAATCATGATCAACGTTAAGGCTATTGGCTGCTGTTTTTACACCAAGGCAGTGATTGCTTTTAACTCAGAAACTGATTCCACTGTCACTCTTTTCTGTCTGGAATATTTATGAAGGCAGAGAGGGAGAGAGACACACATACTGAGGAAAATCCAAATGCAATATTAATGCACCTCTTCTTCAGCTCGGATTTCTACAAAATTATTACATATAGATTATTGCGACAACCTCTGGGTCCTACTATGGTATGAGACAAGAGATGGGTGCCACATTTTTGCAACAAAATGAAGAAATGCTGGCCATTATTTCTAAAGGCTGTGTTATCCAGAACTTGGTTCTGTTCTTGGTAAAACAAAACAAAACAAAACAAAACAAAACAAACATGTTCTGCTAAAAGTAGCACAGGCTGTGTTATCAGCTAATGTATCCATTCTGTATATTTAGTGGGAAAATAAAGCGTATCAGGACAGTGTAATTTAGAAGGGTGGAGAGAGCCACATAATTTCCAGGGCAGGGAAAAGTCTACTCTTTGGCGCATTTTTGGTGGAACTGATCTGTTTTGGCAGTAATTTCCAGCTTCCTTTTTTTTTATGCATAGTCTTATTTTATTTATTTATTTTTTTGTAATGGAAAAATACAGCACAAGACCCTGAAAATTGAGAAATGGCTACTGAGAACACTGTCTATTGCTTTCTTACTAGAATTTTCTTACTGTTGCCTTCTTGCTCGTTACCTGTTTATAAGTAAAATTAAGTGCCTTCCTGTCAGAAACTTAATTGAACCGGGCTTATTCAAATCCTGAGGGGAAAGCACCTTTTGGTCATCTCATTCCTTCAAAATGTGCTATGCCTTTTGACTTAATCAATTAAAACAAGAGAGCCTTTTATGTAATTATGCAAGTCGGGAACCCAGATAATTTTCTCAACCAAATCATCCTCCTCAGTCCTCTTGCTGCGTCCAGCCTCTCCCTTGTAATTTCTCAAGGGAGACAGAAGTCAACTCTGGATAAACAAGCAGCTTTTTTGAAGATGATGAAACTGAGACAATTAAAATATTGTACTAGATTAAATGTGGCGGGGCGGGGGGAACATGAACAGGGAAGGTTTGCACTTTAGATAACAGACGTAGGAAGTTAGCCAAATAGAGTCCAATTTTAGTAGCTCAGAAAATGTCGAAGAAGTATTCCCACTATTCTGAGCAGAATGAGAGAATACAGCCAAGTACAGTAGCATTTACCTTAATTCTTTGTGAAATACAAGTCAAGTCTCTGGTGGAAGTTTCTGACCACCTCCAACTCCATTTAATTTTGGCCAGTTTGTTGGTCCTGTGAGAAGATTTCCTTCCTTTCTAATTGCAGCCCCTCCTCTCACCCCAACAATTCTTCTCTCTAAAACCAAGGAAGGTGTTTCTCGCCTGTTCCAAAATCAGGAGGGGAGCTGAAATCAGGTCTGTGTAGTGGGCCTAGTGGTCTTGTTTCATGGAGGTATAGAATTGCAGCAGCTCAAAAAAAGAGAAATCTCATATTCTCTCTCTTTCTCTCTCTCTCTCCCGCTCCTGTCTCTGTCTCTGTCTCTCTCTGCCTCTCTGTCTATGTCTGTCTCTCCCTCCCTCTCTTTTTCTCCTCCCTCTCTCTCTGCATGTGAAATTTAACAAAAAAAAAAAACATTTAAAAAAAT
Organism: Pteropus vampyrus; assembly: GCF_000151845.1. Lineage (NCBI taxonomy): Eukaryota > Metazoa > Chordata > Mammalia > Chiroptera > Pteropodidae > Pteropus > Pteropus vampyrus. Next base: position 1,048,049 of record NW_011889221.1, on the reverse strand, counting down.
TAAGTACCTGTGTTCATTTCCTGTGCTGCTATAACAAATTACCATGCACTTGTGGCCTAAAACATCAGAAATTAATCTTCTCACAGTTCTGGAGGCTTAAAGTCTAAAATCAAGGTATCAATAGGCCTGTACTCCCTTCAAACAGAAGGAATCTGTTCCTTGTCTCTTCCAGCTTCTGGTGACTATTGGCATCCCTTGGCTTGTAGCTGCATCATTTTAATCTCTGCCTCCATCTTCACATCACCCTTTCCTCTGTTTATCTCGATTTACCTCTTGTCATTGGACTTATGGATTATGTCCACCCACATAATCCATAGTGATCTCATCTCAAGACCCTTAGCTTAATTACATCTGCAAAATCCTTGTTTTTAAATAAGGTCACATTCAGAGATTCTGGGGCTTAGGACATGGGCATATCTTTGAGGGGGCACCATCTAGCCCACTCCAGTACCCATAATTGATTGTTTGTTCATGGGAAGATATTTGGAAATAGGCACAGTATTATAAATTGATTGGTTTGCATAAATGTATTTCTTTCTTTTATATGCTTTTATTTGTTCCAGAAATGTTTTAAGATAGAGACATACATGACCATATATTGTTTATTAAGGGAATTGATGTGTATTCTAGATTTGTACTGTTCTTGCAGATACATTCTGTGGTCTCTGGGAATTGCAAGACCTTCTCAGGTGCTTCCCAGCACAAGGAGCTCTCATTCCCAAAAGGAGGGAGAGGCTATTTCTGCTCCGGTCTTGCCCCTGTTCTATCAAGGACCTTGTCAACCCAGTTTTGCCTCTTCTCCTGTTAAGCTTCTCCCACAAGCTCTTTTAAAGGCAATGATTCTCTATCGTCTTGCAATTGTAGACACTCATTAACTACTTGTTGACTCATGTTCCTTAAAGGAGGTTAAGGGGAGAAATGTCCTCAACACCCCAGAATTCTCCCTAGTTAGGTGGCCAAAGCTGAAGAGACAGATGACCTCCACTGACTAGCACACACTCCTTTGTCTTGCAACAGGAAGTACAGCCAACAAACTTAAGTGAGACATGGTGACTGGGCTATAAAATGAAAGCCATGCTCCCTTCTTCCATGTGCTTCTTGCCCCTGTTCCTTGAAGCTCGCATGCCATTTCTCTCTCACACATCTTCCACAATGGGCAGTACTATTAGTAAACTTAGTTAGGCTCCCTCTTGGGGCAAATCCACATTTTCAACTCTAGCTTTCCATAATCAAGTCCGAATGTGCTGGTCCCAATTCTTGAATTTGGTGATAAAAGGTAAATGGAGCCCTTACTTAGACCTTGAGCAGTTTGCAGTCAGGATGCAGGCATTCCTGGGTTCTTAGGTAAAAGGCCTTCAAAATGTTATTAAAACCTCTCAGGAGACATTCACTTCTTTGGTTGGCTCACTGAAATATACTATTTGTAATAGGCATTTGACATCGTAAAAAGGAGTATTTCTTCAGAAACCATGGACTGTAACCAAATTCCGTACTGCATCTTAGTGAAAGAATAAAAGGGGTGTAGTGTCTAATAGATCCTCTAGCCAAGAGATTGCAAGGGAAAGAGGCTCAACCATCAACTTGGATTGCGACCAATCAGATTGGCATTTTCTCCTAGGATTGAGAAAAGGGGCAGATATGGAGAGGGAAGAGCAAAAGACATTTCCCTCCCCATTTCTTTCAGTTACCTTGGTTGGATTGAACTTAGGCCTTGGGTGTAATGGTCCCTGTTTCATTCAGTTATCACTCTGCTGCGTCAAGGTCTGATCAAACTCGATGTTCTGTCTTAGGTCGGCTGCCATGGGGCCTTAAACTGTCTAATATCTCAGTCTGACATTTCTTCTCTGAAATGTCTTCTTCTCTGCAGCTTCTATTTCTGCTTAGTGAAAGATCTTCTAGACTCTGATCCAAAGAGCATGAGTCTTGAGAGCTGCTTTGACATGAAGAAAAAAAGGGGTGTAGTGTCTAATATGTTCGGAAAACTCAGTATGCTATAATCCACTCTTGGAAATTCATAGTAAACATTGAAATTCTCCTTTAACCTTGGCTAATGTGGAGTTTCCTAAAGTTATTTGACTTCAGAACTATTCTTTCACATAATATCTATTAGGAAAGAGAGAGACACTCTCTGGAGAATACTGGCATGGAAGAAGATGTTCTGTACTTTGAAACAAAAGAGCTGTGTTTGGATCTCCACTTTGTAGTTTTCTAACTGTTGGCATCAGATAACCTATTAGTGAGCCCTAATTGCCTTACATATGGAATAGTGTACACAACACTGACCCATGCGTACCAGAGTTGTGAGAAACAAAGATGTCTGTGAAAGCACTTCTAAAATAATAACGGATGGTTCAAAAATAATTAAGTGTATGTATATCTATAACAGGAATATAGCCCACAGGCTGACTCTATCCCACTGCCCGATTTTGTAAATAAAGTTTTATTGGAACACAGTCGTGTGTTCATTTGTTTACATATTGTCAATGGTTTCTGTTCCTGCTACAATGGTAAATTGAGACAGAGATCAGATAGCTCAGAAAGCACCAAATTTTTATTATTTGGTCTTTTACAGAACAAGTTCACTGACCCCTGACTTATAATAATAATTAATTTATATTCAAGGATATGGTATGTCTGTGGGAGGAGAGATGACAGATGCATCTCTACTCCACTTGGGAAGCCGTAAAATGGAAATAGGGTAAAGCCCTGACCTGATCCTTATCTCAGAGTACCCAGCTGGCTCTCTTTCCCTCACAAGGCAGATCAGGTGGTACAGTCTCCAGACCTAGCAGGAGGGTGGCGAAATAGCTGCACACAGACTTTCTCTGGATAACAACTTAGGTGATGAACAGGCCTGGACAGTTGTAGCAAGTCCTGGAAGGGTGCCCAGTCCACTCCGAGTAGAAAGAGGAGCCAAAGATGATACAGCTTCAGGCCTTTGGAAGGAGCAGAGTGACAGCTTGTCACAAGTGCATTTTTGAAAGTTGTGGCTGAGAGCATAGTGTTTCTATGAGTTTCTAAAATTCTTGGGGACAGAGACAGGTATTCACTCGCAAGAGCAATTCTCAAAAGATTAAGAGAGCATTATAACATCGCAGTGACATTTCCAAACATTTCATCCTTAGGCTCCCTCTGGTGTACAGGCTGGTGTTTAGGACCTCTGGGCCTCCACTCTCAGACTAGCCACAACGCAGTGAGATCAGTGTTCTGAAAATCCATCTCGATGGTTTTCTGAAGCTCGGCACCCTAAACTCAGTTTCTTCACGTTCGCAGACCAAGAACGCAGACAGTGAAACACAAAAACAAGGGGGCAGTTCCTGGAAAGAGGAATGTTCTCTACTTAGTAGGTGGGTGAGCAGTGTGATAAGAGCCTTAACACCAGAACTTAGATTATGATGGTATCGCTAAGGCCCCTGTTTCTGGTCTTCGCAGTCATGAGCTGCTAACAGCATCTGGCACCCATAACTTTTGGTTGAGGAATGCTCACGGGGCTATTTGTGGAGCCTATCTCTGAGAACACACTTAAGACACCTCATATATTTCCAGCCTTCCTCCCCACCACGCGTGGGGGCGTAGGCTGTGATTATGTTTATGACGGGGAGGGATGAAATGTTTTGGAGAGTCACCATGACATTTTGATGCTCTGTTAATCTTTTGAGAATTGCTCTTGCAAGTGAATACTTACTGCTAGTCTCTAAGGCCTTTAGAAACTCATAGAAACAGAAGAAAAATCACAACTTAGAGTCGGACTAGCTAATTATCATTCTGCCTCTTTTACCCTGTAGAGTAGTCAACTTCCCTTAGCAATTTAGTGGCAAATGAACTTTCCTCCCTCTTGGATTTTGAGCCTTTCTGCATATGGGAACAGATTTATTCCCCACAACTCTTCGTCCTTCCACAGCAGAGAGATGCATTACTGCCCCCAAATATTCCACCCTCACCCCTCTTCTGGCCTCACTCATGCCCTTCGACACCCCACTTTCATGAGGCCTTTCCCAACATCTCTAAGCCCTTTACTCTGAACTCCTTCAGAACCTAAGCCCTATACCACTTAAATTAAATTTATCATCTAATTGATATCATTATTTAGAGTCCACTTTAAAAGGTATACTTTACTCTCTTCTCTCCAGTAAGAACATCAGCTTCTTGAAAGCAGAGACCATCTACTTCACTTGAGCTTACCCTACCAGTCTAAAACTGTAGTTAGCATATATAATAGTTTGTCAGTAAATGCTGTGGAAATGAGAATTTTGAAGGTAGGTTTTTAGGGGCCTCTTTGTCTACTACATTTTTTAAAAATGACACATTTCAGAGAGATATAGTAGAAGTTCCAGCTGAAGAGGAGAGAAGTCAGTAAAAACAGAAGATCTTTATAAAATATTGGTTTGTTATATATGTAAACACTGATTTATATTTTTAACACCATCTTGGGGCTGTAAATGAAGTACATATGCCTTTCAACTTACTATGGGTTTACGTCCTGATAAACTATCCTAAGTTGAAAATATCATAAGTCATAAATGCATTGAACGCACCCAATGTACCAAGCATTGCGGATTAACCTAGCCCACTTTCAGTGTGTTGAGAGCACTTACATTAGCCTATAGTTGGCAAAATCACCTACCACAATGGAATACACTGCAGAGTATTGGTTGTTGAACCTCGTGACCGGGTAGCTGATGGGGAGCTGCGCTCATTGCTGGGCGTATCTCAACCTGGAAAAAATCAAAATTCAAAATTTGAAGTACAGTTTCTAAATGAAAGTATATGTTGTAAAGTCGAAAATCGTTAAGTCGAACCATCGTAAATTGTAGAGTGTCTGTACAAGTGAGGTTACGGAACGCTTTCTCCCCTTGAGCCTGGAAGCTGATGGGACCTGACCAGACATCTTGGTCTGAGCAGAGCCAGGCCCAGCCTCACCTGGAGCAGGAAAGCAACAGGAACTAGGGCTTCAACAGAAGAAGGTGCCTAGGGGACTGTCCCTGAGCACTCCGGAGGGAAGTCAGACCTCGCAGGAGCCTGAGTGAAGCTCTTCCCTCCTTTTCTCCCTGCTGCAGAACTCCTCCCACCTCCAGCCAAACCCTTTCTTCTGTGGTGTCTTCCTGTCTCCTCACCTCTCACAATCCCCTGCTGTCTCTGCTCCGCCTTCTACCCTTTCTTCCTCATTTCAAGAGCTGAGCAAGCCATTTTATTTAAGGGGGAAAAAAATGTTTTTTCCTTTAGAGAGTGTCATCTATGTCTTTATAGTTCTATTGACTGTTTTAAATTGTGCAACTCTCAAGGAGGGCATCTTTGCCTCTAAAATTAAACCACCATTGCTAGTGCTTGGGAATGAATCTCATAGAGAGGTACCGAGGTCTCGGCTCCCCTACAGATTTAGAGCATTCTCTCCTCTGCCCCACCCATGCCGTAGGGTGGATAGCCCCCTTGTAGCTTTAGGTGGAACGAGTGATTTCTGGAACCTGTGAAACCCCTCCTGCCCTCTTACTCTCCCTCTCTCTTCAGTGAGCAGAGGGTCGAGATTCTAAGAGGCTTCAGGTAGCACTTCCAGATGCCCTCTATCTGTAACAGCTCTGACCAGGCATCCTGGTCAAGAAGACATCCTCCTTCCCAAACCCTACCCCTCGACACCGCCCAGGACTGTGTAATGGGTTAGAGCCTTATGTATATGCTTTTGGCTGAGCAGACTTTTAAATTTCCCCAGTGAGCTCTCTCATCACCCTTTTTATTTGGTTTTGTGCATCATCTTTTCTGACATAAAATAAGAATTAGACTAATATCTGCCTCTCAGTCTTGAAGCCCTAATTGGGTGCCTTGGGGGAAATCCTGGGGTGGGAAGCTGTCTGTTGGCTTGGGCCAGCCAAACCCGGGTGTCGCCTGGGAGGTGCTCCTGAGGAAGGCGGCAAAGGCAAGGTCGCATCTGCAGCAACCACAACCCTGGCAGATCCTGCAGAGCCAGGCCTCTGGGGATCTTGTGACTGGAAACCCGAGCGTCTGCTGGTGTCACAGCCTTCTCCTAAGGGGCGGAGGGAGCGGGGAAGAAATGAGCTCACCCTTCCCCTCCCTGGCCAGTTTGGCTCTGTGCTGTGCCCTCTCTCACCTACTTGTCACCCAGACCCTTGGCGGGCTGGTGCTGACGGGGTAGAAGGCTGCTGTGGTCACAAGCCTGCCAGCCAGACCCCACTTGATGCTTTTGCAGAGTGTATAATCAGGGCATTCGAGGTAACAACGCAAACAGAAAGAACAAAGAAAAGGCCTGAGATCTGGGCTAGTTTTTAGGAAATGAGAAATCTTTGTTAACGTGGAAGTGTCTATAGATGCTGCGTCCTTGCATATGTTTGTGCTTAGATATTTACTTACAGAAGCATAATCATTAAATCACGTTATCCCCTAAAGATGTTCTCAACAGCAACAAATCTCTTGGCATGAGATAGCATAGCAATAAAAACTACTTGTGACAGGCAAGATGCTGCTGGAGTGTGTAAAATAAATTTTAAAAAACTAGGTTAAAACAGTAGGAGGCATGATAGTCTTGCAGAAATAAAAATGACAGTGTGAGATTGTCAAATCTATATCTTCTTTTCCTGAATAATCCATGAACTATTTTTAGCTTTTTTTTTTTTTTTTTTTTTTTTTTTTTTTTTTAGCGTGTGTAAAAATGATGGTAACATTGCCTTTTCTCCCACTTCCTTCCCGGAGCTTTCCAAATTCCTCAAGTCTGGAATCGATACAAATAGAACACAGAAAAATTAAGAAAAAAAGGATATCATTACTGAATAGATTCATAATTTGATTCAACAAATTGGGTTCAGAATAAATGATAGGAATTAGCTAGAAGGAAGGAGGAAACTTTATCAATTAATCAAGATTAATAATAATATTGATAATTTGTATCTCTAATGTATGTGGCAGCACGGTAGCAGCTCTTTTTCATTAACTACTCAATCACACCATCTCCCTTAGGAAGATGAGAAAACAGAGGCTCAAAAGACCCAATGACTTGCCTTTCCTGTTTCGCTGATGAGAAAACAGAGGCTCAAAAGACCCAATGACTTCCCTGTGGTCAGTGGACTCATGGCTACTGGAGATTGGTGGTGATACCATGAAATTAGCTGGTGGAAATATGTATCTTGAATGTTGATGCTCAAGCATCAATGTTCTGTGGCTGCTCAGATGTATTTTATCATCTTTACCCTCCCCTTTTCTCAGGAAGCCTACTCTTGCACTGTGCCCTATGGCTTTCTGTGCTTCCAAAGCCTTAGCTATTTACCCAGGCTCATGGGACTAGATTCAGAACAAATAGAGACTTTTCCTACAGGCAAATCTGGAGACCAGGTGATGAGGTCATCGTGGCCATGGACCAATTAGAGGACTCAAAGCTTTCTCAGTTTCTGGCTTTCCCTTCCCATTCAGAGGTAGGCGGAAGTGATGCTGCTTCAGCAGACAGACCTTGGGAGATGTGTGGAACCAGGCTGGCACCCGGCTTCATTTACTTAACCCTATGGCCTTATGTGTTTCGAAAGAACAGCCCATGAGATATACAGACATAAGTTTTCATCTCTACTCTAGAGTAGTTCGTGGGTACTCTGATCAGGCACACCCAACCCAGGGACAGCTCATTAGCATTTGCAGGCCTCTGTTCACAGTCCAGAGTAGCTCCTTCTAGGCTTCTCTTCTTCGCTCTCTCCATCAGCAGCAGAGGCCTTGTGATTTAGCACAGGCGAAGCTAGAAAACATTTTTCATTGTCGAGACAAATGGTGTTCAATATGCACGACTGGCTGGGAACAGTCTAAGGCACCTCTGCCCTTGCACAGACAGAGTTAAGGATGCAGTGAGCCTGTCGCTTGCGCTCCTTGAAATACATTTTGTTTGGCCCTGATTCTGTTACTTGATATACACTGGAAAGTAAACTGAATCCTGCTGTTAGGATTTAGGAATATGAGCCGCACGTGAACCTTTTTCAGAAAGCACTTGTTGGAGAGCCTAAAAGGGCAGAGACCTGGGTTTTACCTACTTTCCAAGAACATGCACTGTGACTGCATGTGTGCCTCTTTGCCAGTAAATGTATACAGAACCTCTCAGATATACTTTCTTTATAACATTATAACATATCCCTGGTGGTGAGTATGTGCATGTGTGTGCCTGTGTGTGTGTACCTGTTGTCCCACTGGTGTGTTGGAGTTGCACACATTGTCCTATATGTATTCAGCGACATCACAAAGTGGCTTGAAATCCACCACCAAAATAGACAAACGCTACACATCGGGACTCGTATTTTTCCTGGGAAAGCTGGTCGTTAAACATTTACCTGCACATCAACTGCCTCTAGCCTCTGGAGGCTAATTGAGCATGGGTGAATTGGTTTAGGATACTTTGCAATATCACTAAAATAAATCAGCCTGCTTACTCTATTTTTAGTCCATGATGATGCTCAAGAAAGGTTTTAATTTGTGCTATAAGAGCCATAAGGTTTACACACACACACACACACACACACATACACACGTGTGTATGTATTTACAAACAAGTCGTAAAAGTGATAAAAGCAGCACACACTTATTACAGAACATTAAGACAATACAAAGAAGTAAAAATGCTGGGAAGAGTCACTCTTAGTTCTCCCCTACAAAGATAATAATTTTTTAAATAGAATTTTACAAAGTTAAGTTACTTGACCAAGCTTTACTTTTAAGAAAGAAAGCAAAAAATGAGGAGTAGGGGGAGTATTATTCTTGATGACATTGAAATGACCCTTATTCGTTGTGGAAGACCAATTGGAAAAGTTAATTTTCAGTCTTTCCTGATCCCTTAAATTAGTCTTGGTTTCCAAAAAAGAAAACCTGCTTTTCCACAAACTTAAAAAAGTTCCAGTTGCCTTCCTCTTGTCTTAGATTCCAGTGTCCAAGAAGTTATGAAATTTGCTGACTTCAGTATGTTAGCAGGAGTTTTAGGGGTTATGAAATAATAAGCTACAGTTTGCTACACATGAGCTTCCTGAGAAACTGTCATCTAAGTTGAGTTTAGCCTTTGGAACCATTTAAAAATGAAGGCTTCTTCCAATTGCACCATGAGAAAGTCAGCAATAACCGTGGTATATTTGAGTATCCACCAAGTACAACTGTCAGGGTCTGGTTGGGTTAAGAAGCACGCATTAACAGAGAGATGTGTTTGCTTTGGAACTAAGACTATTTTAGAAATAAATTAAGGATCCAAATGTAATAAAAGAAGCAGGGACAAGACTCTGCTTATAAAACAACTCTTGTAACTTGTTACCCAACATTTTCATGCTATCACACTACAGGTTTGAGTTGAACACCATACCCTGCACCTGGCACTCCTTATGTAATATATATCCAACTGGCCAACCTTATAACCTTATAGGTCAGGACAATCATCCCTGTTCTGGAAAGTTCACCCACATGATGTCATGAAAACAACCCCTGATGGCTTATTTAAAGTCATGCTTGTGCCTATTCCAGAATATTAACATAAGTGTAATTTTTCTATTCCAGAACTCTGAAATAAATATAGGTTCATAACAATAGCAATGCAGATTATTGAAGGCCGTTGGAATTATACAGAACTCAGAATTAAGGCCCCCATGTCGTCTGCCCTCTGTTGGAGGATATAGGGTAAATATCAATTTATGAGACCCAGGAGAGCCCAAATTGCAGAGCAGGTGTCATAAAATCCTTTGCTAAAGTGCTTCCATTTACCAAGAGTGAACTCTAACATAAACTATGGACTCTGGGTGATAATGATGTGTCAATGTAGGTTCATTCATTTTAACAAATGCACCCCTCCAGTGTGGGATGTTGATAGTGGGGAGGCTGTGTATGTGTGGGCAGGAGATATATGAGGACTCTGTGCTTTCCCCTCAATTTTGCTGGGAACGGCTCTAAAAAATAAAAAGCTTTCATGTTCTAAGGAACCATTCCCAGGGAGGGAAGAGTCAACTGCCAGAGCTGTGACACTTCTGGCAGACACCAGGAATGCCAGGCCCTGAGTAGTATGTGTTTGGTTATGCTCTGGACCTTGAGTCATTAGAAAAAAAAAAAAAAGAAGAAGGAAGGAAGGAGGGAAGGGGAGAAAGAGAGGGAGCGGGGAGAGGAGAGGAGAGGAAAGGAAAGGAGACTTATTTGAAAGCCTTTATTTCCAATAAACATCATCAAAAGTTTTCAGTTAAAAGTAATGAGAGAGACAGAGAGAGAGAGACAGAGAGACAGAGAGAGACAGAGACAGAGAGAGACAGAGAGACAGAGAGAGAGAGGCTGCATTTTCATTATGGTTTCTTGGAGAACATTGTTTTCAGAAGACTTAATTTATTCTTTTCAATAGGGTGCAATAGACGGGGAAAAAGGGGGAACAAGGAATAGAGTTGAAGGCAAAGTGATCTACGGTGTGACTCTTTCCTGCAAATCCACAAATCTCCAGTAAAGTCTGTAAAAAAAAATTATAAAATGCCTGCTTTGAGTGGATTAATTAAAGTAACTAGAGAACAGGGTAAGTTTTGTGTCCTCAGTGTCTTAGGGTGTAACAGGGACAGCTCCTGAGGGATTAGGAGAGTGAAGGCAAGAGAGAAGCATGAAAGAGAATATGATTATCAAAGGAAAAATAACGTGATTAGTGCTCATTTTCTTAACTGTAATGGTCAATTTTGGGAATATTGTTACAGCCAGAAAGATCCCTCTGGTGGATATATTATACTCCTAACCATAAATTGCTGACATCAACACTCAAAACAGATGGTGGTTTCTAAAATAGTTTAACACTAGAATCTAGAGTTATCTCACAGAAGAACTTCCACCACCAGACCAGTTTAATCAAAATGATGCTCAGAAAGTATAACAGTGACTGACAGGATAGTTTCAGTTATGTGAGAAAGAACTCACAATCTATTAATCCTAGAAGATTATTATAGAAACAGAAATGACCTGGGGATTGGCTGGATTTATTTTTAGAAGATAGCTCAAATCATGCTGAGAGGAAGTCATGACATCTGCTAAGTACTTTGAACTTGGCCAGAAAATCATATATCTCTTCCTGGTGACTGACTTCTCCAAAATGGCTTTGATAGGACTTACTGCTTTTCAGCATATTCATAATCAGACAAGAAAGAAGGTGCCAAGATTTTAGTTCAATGCTCAAAGATACTTTTGGGGATGTGAGAGTGTGTGTGTGTGTGTGTGTGTGTGTGTGTGTGTGTGTGTGTGTGTACAGCACATGCATACACATACATACTAACTTCCTCTTCTGCTAGATGTGGAACAGATCTGAAACATCTTTGTACTGGATTCACGGAGACTGGGAAGGATGATGGGAGAATGCAGGTACTCCAAAGAGTGGATAATTGAGCGCACACATATTTAGGGTCTCGGAGGTGGCAGCTCTTGCGGGGTTGGGGTGGGGTGTTTTGTAGGGGACCACAGCACTATGATTCCTGTTGATAAGCTTAGCACTGAGGGAGTGAAGTCGACACTTTGAGGGGATTATGTAGACCAGAGAATAATAGCAAATGACTAACTACAGACAGGATCAGGCCCTCTTCTATTTTTTCACCGAGCCCAAAGACAGATTTTATAACCGGGGTAGTTACAGCTGCCCAAGCATCTACATCAAGTTCTATCTTCATCTGCCTTCTCCCACTCCCTTTCTTAACCAGCTGTGATCCATTCCTTGTTTTTACCTATGGTTGCACTCTTGTTGACCATGATATTGAGACCATTACCTATCCCGGTTGGATGAGTTTAAGAAATCTTTAACTCGGTGCTTCTCAACTCTGACTGTGAATAAGAGTCACCAGGGGAGGATTTTAAACATAATGATCTCCATGCTTCAAGTTTGATCTCAGCTGGTATGGAGATGGGTTGGGTATTGGGCTACAGCATAGCCCAGGTGGTTCTAATGTATTACCAGTGTTGAGAACCATTTCTTAGCTGAATCAACATCTGGGTTCTGTGTAAGGTTTATCTTATGTTTCTGTTGTACTGACGTCTATTGAATTGTCCTTATATTGACTCTCCAATCTGTCTGGGTTTGGACCTTTGATAATTATTTGTCTTGTCTCCTAACCTACAGTCTACTTGGCCTCTGAAACTTGCATTCTCCTATGCGAGCCTTCCTGGAGAAAAACTCAATTATATCAAAAGCTATTTTAGTGGAAACTTTGCCTCTAGTGGCCAGGACATGATTTTCTGGTTCCTTCTTCAGTTTCTGGCCATGAGACACTATACAAAGACAACATGTGGCCATGGGCATCTGGGATCACAACGCCAAGGCTGTAACAGCATGTCTTCAGGGTTCCTGCCAACTCCATGGG
>NW_011889221.1:1025137-1035679 GCF_000151845.1 Pteropus vampyrus | reverse complement strand
AGCCCAGGTGGTTCTAATGTATTACCAGTGTTGAGAACCATTTCTTAGCTGAATCAACATCTGGGTTCTGTGTAAGGTTTATCTTATGTTTCTGTTGTACTGACGTCTATTGAATTGTCCTTATATTGACTCTCCAATCTGTCTGGGTTTTGGACCTTTGATAATTATTTGTCTTGTCTCCTAACCTACAGTCTACTTGGCCTCTGAAACTTGCATTCTCCTATGCGAGCCTTCCTGGAGAAAAACTCAATTATATCAAAAGCTATTTTAGTGGAAACTTTGCCTCTAGTGGCCAGGACATGATTTTCTGGTTCCTTCTTCAGTTTCTGGCCATGAGACACTATACAAAGACAACATGTGGCCATGGGCATCTGGGATCACAACGCCAAGGCTGTAACAGCATGTCTTCAGGGTTCCTGCCAACTCCATGGGCCCTTCAGCTCAAGACCCAAGAGGGAGCTGGAAGGTGTGTGTGGCCTCCAAAGTTCTCCAGCTCATAGCCAGCACTGCTCGTGGAACTTTATATACCTCAGGCAGGTGGATAGACAGGGTGATCAAAGTTTACACTTTGCCTCAGTAAAATATACTTACCAAATAAGGCAAATTTTTGTTTCTGAAATACCTATCCCTTACTGTGGGACTCCTGTGTCCTGTCTAAACTTCATTTCACAATTGAAGAAACAGAAGGCACAATATGTGGCTTATGACAGAATGTGGAAACAAGGTAGAACTCTCATAAACTTTTATTCGGCCTCACGAATACCTCCCCTGCTCTGTATCTGCTACCCTGAAGCACTGGGCCCTCCAGCATTGTCAAAACAAATGAACAAAATGAGTAAGAACTTTCCACATCTCGACAGCTTTGGTTTAAACCTCCAGAGTCCTGGTCTCTTGCAAGTGAGAGGTTAAAATAAGTTTTGAAGTTGCGAATCCTTCTTTTGGAACTCTCATTTGCCTTTGGACATCCTCTTTTGCCTTAAAGAGGAGAGTCACCTACATTACCCAAAGCCTGGGCTGATTGGGAGAAATTTTCAGTTCTGCAAAGCTAACTTGATGTTTCATAGGATTAATTCTTTCTCTTTCTTAAATATTTTTGTGATGTAGACTGATGTTGGTTTCCCTGAGGTCAGATTCTATGATCCGATGCACCACCCTTAGGTTATCAATCTGAAATACAGCTTTAAAAACCTGCTTAGAGATGGTAGCATTTGAGGAAAAAAAAAACAAACAAAAAAAAAACGAGAAACGAAACCTAACTACCAAATAGACTTCTAAGTAAAGATGTCTTCGAAAGGTATTGAATCATGTATTTGCTAAGTTAGACAGAAATATTGTTTAAAGCAGCTTGATTTATTAAATTACTCTCTGTTCATAAAACAATTTATAATGGTTTTCTAGGCTTGCCCCTCCTTTGTAGTTACCAGTAGGGTAGTGGTGCTAATATTTTAAGAAACTGGAATGGGAACTTAAAGCAAAATACAGGTTTAGGCTGCCTTGTGAAAGTAAGTGAAATCAATAGAAAGTTCTTTCATTTGCATTCTTAGCAATGGAACTAAAGAGGTGTCAAAGCACATTCATTTCCCAGTAACGAAGATGTGCTTCCTCATAGAAGATAATCAACTGCAATGCAAATTTAATGAACTCTGATTTTGAAATGCAAACCAAATCCTATGTCCCACAGAAAATTAACCTGGTCAATAATCTCATCTGAAGCTTTAAACTGTGAGAACAATGCCCTGCGCTGACCAAATCTGTCTTTTCGGATGCTCAGTCCACGGAGAGTGGCCATGCTTCTCTGGTTTACGACCTGTTGCTGCATGTTAAGCTCTGAGCTAAATGCTGCTGCTCTTATCCTTAATGAGGGTGCTATTGAACTTACAGTAAGCACCCATGAAATGTTAGCTTCCATAAGACTTTGTGGGGAAAACAAAACCAAAACTTGAAGTGCATGTGAAAGAAGAAGAAGGGACGCTCCTTCTCAGCCAAACTCAGCTCCAGTTTAACTCAGGCACCCACACTCCACGGACAGTTCCCCCTTTTTTCCCTCCATCCTCCATCAAGTCTTGAGTAGCTTTTCTTACTTTTCGTGAATCACACATAATCTCTGTTGGCCTTCTGTCTCTGAAAATGGGGCTGTGTGCCCTTTATCTACCCTTCAAAGTCAAACTCCCTTCCATGATTCCATGGCCTTTTGTCCTTCAAAGGTCCTCAGAGAAGGAGACCACCTGCAGAGTATGCGTCTTTCCAGTGTAAAACTCCTTTTCTGTGGTTACAGGGTGCTTTACCTCCCACCATGCCTTTTTAGGAGTGGCCTGCAATCTGTGGGCCCAAGATATTTTTCTGGCTTTTATGATGAAGCACCTTAGGTACAGCTGAGAAAATTTTTATACTATTTTATTTTATAAATACTAGGATTTGGGGGAAAGGGCATTGCACAATTTTCTTAGGAGCTCTAGACTCAAGTTCAAAGCCTAATTCCAAAGAATCCTAACCACTATAATATACACCTGAAACATATAATACTGAATGTCAACTGTAATGGAAAAAAGAACCTTTTCATATCTATTCACCCTGTAATCAAAAAAGATTTAATTTGAACTGACAATCTTGACATTTCATTAGCACTGAAATCATGTAAAAATCAAGTCGTGTCACTATTATTGTTTATTATAGAGAAGGAATAAAAAAAATAACCAAACAGTGGCAGATTTCACCCAGTGGTTATAAAGAGGAGAAGATGTCTTTCTTTGATAGTGATGTACTTAATTCCACCGAGGCCCTCAGAAACTGCTCTCCCTGGTTATCTCTGTGGTGTGATCTCACCATTTCTTGTGACCTGGAGCCCTAAGAGTTCTGTTCTTGGTCCTCAGAGGCATTTTTACCCCTGCTTAGGCTTGGCAGTGATAATGCCGTTCCTTTTTCAACCATACGTTATTTCTAACAGAGTTCTGCTGAACTATTTCCATCAGTTCAATACCTGGGTATAGTTTCTGCCATGGCCCAGGGTGGGTTAGATCTGGGCAGGATCAGGGCAAGCTCCAGGAACCACTCCCAGCTAGTTAAAACATTATTTCCATGTGAGCTAATGCCATTCCTACAGCTTTTCATGGAAACAGCTCAGCATTATCTAGCAACATCTGGAATGACTCTCTTTTCCCTCAAAGCATGAACAGTGTCAGAGATTTTTACTTCATGTGATTGTTTGCCCTATAAATGTGGTTATCGTTGTGACTGCATTTATCCACGTGGACAGATGAGTTTGTACACGTAAAAATCCTCAAGGCTGAGACCAAACAAGGCCCCTTTCAGAAACAGATTTTTGCCACCCTTCGGTCCTTCTGGCTCACGGCTATTTTTACAGCAGCGCTAGAGTCTGGAGTTTTGGGAACAAGCCAAATGTTTTGGGTGTGTCTGTGCAGACTTGAAGATCTTTGGGAAAAAGACAGCAAACGGAAACCATTTTCCTTTCCTCAGTTTCTAGGCATTTCTGTTAACCAGCATCATGTATGTAAGTGTTAGGCTAAATTGTTTTACATTTTAGGGTATAGATTATATTTTAATATTCCCTTTAATCTTGCTTTTTGGTCCTTCTTGAGCCCTTTATTCTACTGCCAAATCGCTGACCTGTCTAACCTTTGCTGCAGGGATAAACTCTGACCTTCATGGAAATTCCACCATCTCAGGAAAGGAAAACTTTAGCGCCAGCCAGGCCTAGAATCTTGCAATGAAGGGAAGCCAGACTGAGATTTTTATTGGAATAAGGCACTGTCAACTGGTTTACTCGAAATGAACATTTTTAAGAATTTTTGTTAACGGTTTGTCTCTAGCATTATTATTTTGAAATATGTAGCTTTAGTTGGTGTCTGAACGTAAAATAATAGTAAACTCAATGTTTTCTCATAGTATACAGATCCTAAATTCAAATCCTAAAAATTTAGAATAATGACTGTAGCTCTTGCTGTCACTCATATGAGAAGCTACTTTATGTATGAATTATTTAGTCTTTCTCTTCTCTATATTCCCATATCCTTCTCAGTTCTGAAGGGCATTTTCAGTCACTAAATACATTGCAATATTGCTTTTCCAAACTTTTAATTCCATGGGCTATGGAGGGTTTATTAAAACGGGCATGATTCCAAACACCACGGCAAAAGTATTTTTTTTTTTGACAGTATCAAGTTATACTATTATACTTACCTTCCAAAGTGTTATTTGATTTCCAGAAAGAATTTGTCAGTCTGAGGTCAGAGTCTTTAGTCAATGTGAAAGGCGAAACAAATCTGCAGCAGTTAAATTCAGACCTAGGGTAAGTTGTCTGCTCTTGGTACAGGGATAGTGGAGCTAAGCCATGGAAGAGCAGAATGGGACCATATTTCCAGTTGCAAAGTCTGAGGGGCTCTAGAATATGGAGTAGAGTCACTATTAGCTGGCTGATAAAATAAGAGTCAATAGATAAGATGCTATAAGCATGAGCTCCTTTGCTCACTCATTCTTATATTGGCATTTCATGACCCTTCTTCTCTCCATCAAAAGCAGAAGAAACAACCAAACAAATATCTATGTTGAGCACCTATTATATACTGTGAGATATTTCAAAAGGGAAAGACTGGATTCTTACCTTGTAACCCAGTGCTGCTAGAGAGCTGAGCTATGGTCACATGAACTCAGCCTGGCAAAAAGTCTACTTTCGAATGGAGAAGTTTGTGACATCTGTGCTCTAGGACAGGACATTAAAGTCAGCACAATACCCTGGGGAGCTTGTTAAAAATGCAGACTACTTGTACTTCATCCCCTGAGGTACTGATTTAGTTAGTAAGATTCGGAGCCCAGGAATCTGCATTTTCACAAACACCCATGGTTTCTAAATACAGTCAATCAAAGCTGTCCTCATTTACACACCAGGTTTCATCTGGACATGGACAATGGGCTAGTGGTTACCAGAGGGAGGGGGGAGGGGAGAGTGGGAAAAATTAATAAAATGTTAATAAATAAATAAATAAAATGTTTAAAAAAAAAGGAAAAAAAATGTTAGGCAGGATAGATGGGCCCCAGCTAATAAGATTTTCTCAGAGTCCATGTACTGAAGAGTAGATAGCCTTGAGGATTAATGGGTTTAGAGCTAGTCATAGCTATATATTTAAATTTTTAATTTTATTCATATATATAATTAAGTTATATATAGGCAGGTTTTATTTAAAGTTGGAGAATACTAATGCTCCTTGGTAAAGAGAATTATTTTTGTACCACATGAGAACTATTTTGGGGGAAAAAATTCCAGTAGGGGTCTGTTTCTCGAATTATTTTAGCTGGATTCTAAAAATCATTCAAATCTGTTGTGATTTCATGGGACAGAAAGTCACTGTGTTGTAGGTATATAAGGAAGTCATGTACCCACAAGGAATATATATAAGTTGCATGTATGTACCAGTGAGAAGGAGCTGAGCTCTGCATAGTTTTAATTTGGCCATTTGCAGCTCCAACAGTGCATAAAGTACAATTGTTATAACTGGATGTGGGAGGAAGTTAAAAACCCCTCAAAGAGGTGTCACATTCTTGACACCAAAAGCTCATTTCAAAAGCTCAGCGGCAGTCCTATTTTCAGAGTTTCTAAACTGGTATAGATTTGAAGTGCCAGCTAGTTAGAGAAGGTAGAATATATTAATAGATTCAGGTGGCGTGACCCAAAAGGCATCGTGACTTTTACAATAAGACCCCTGGTTTTCAAAACGTCCCCCACGCCCACGTCCAGCCCTCCCACGCTTTCTACAAATTGGTCATAAATCTTCAAGTTTTCATGGTTGAGGACAGCGCCCTCCAGTAAAAAAAAAAAAAGAATCCCTGAGATATGATAGCACACGACGTCAATACGTGCTAAACCCAAAAAACAGATCTCAAACCCTCAGAATATTCTTATTTAGTGGGTCTGGGTTAGGCCAGGGATGTGCATTTTAGCAAGCATTTTAACCCAAGGGATTTCTGATGGGGGTGATGCTTGGGCTACAACTTGAGCCCTTCTACATTAAGTATTCACACCTGAAGTCCAAAGAAGAGGGAGCCCTGGGCCCGTCATTCATGGAAAGTGCAGGGGATACGTAGGCTCTGGGCATAACTCTACCTCCTTCACTCTTTTTCTCAGTATTAGCCCTTGGTAATCATCTGACCTAGGCAGGTGTTTAAAATATAGAAACAGATGACACGGAATAGAAAAAGCTCTTCATCTTCTTAAGGACAGTATGAGTAAGATCATAGGTTGAGACTGCTTTTTACTGGGAGGAGGGTTCAACGCCTTTATGTTTATAACTCAAGAATAAATATCATTGGTGTTTGTTCTGGAAGATGGAGCACAGGCAGCTGAACAACCTCCTGGGATAGCTGAGGACGCCCCTGCCCCACCCCCTCATCCATTCTTCATCAGGCACATGCACACTCGGAGTTTTGAGGGCACAGACACTTCCCTGTGACAAAGACTGGGATTGAACTTGTGACCGAGAGTTTGGGAAGTCTGCCAAGGAGACTACTTGGGCACAAGGCTGATTTTCCATCAGGCTTTCCAGGAGTGGCGAGGGCCTCAGAAAGACTGAGTGCATGGAAATGGGGTTCGTCTCGGGTCAGCAGGAATAAGTCTCTCTGGCCAAGACTGAGGTCCCAGGAAGAACTGAAAGCTGAATGATCTTGAGTGAGGAACCACCTGAGAGAAGATGCTTGGCCCTTCCCTTAAAAGCGAAGCGGGTGGGGAGGTCTCAGACAGAAGGGAGTGCGAATGGACCTCGCACCTGGCACAGGTTGCTTCTCATATCTACATGGGGCCTGAGCTGATCCTCATCTATGTTCCTAGTCAACCAGTCAGTGTTCCAGTTGAGCAAAATGGGATGTCCTCCAATACCTTTACTCTGACTCTCAATGCCAATGGTTTGTATGCTATAGTCACACCAAAAAGCCTAATTTGGTTTGCATGTAAAAATCTCTGCGCACAAAACTTATTTTACAGCACTCATTTGATTTTATGTTTGAGATCAGAGTTGGGGCCAGTTATCAAAAAGTGGGGGAAAATTACCTTTTCCTTTTGTAAAAGGCTGTCATGTCCTAGAAATAACTTTTTCGGTTTGAGAAGTAAACAACGTGATAGGTGAAATGATTAACTTGTTCTATAAACAGCAGGCATTGTCTTAAGTGTTTGGAGAAACAGTAATTAAAAGGTTGTGATTTAGTGGGAAAGGTTTAAGAGATCTTCTTAATCTAAATATCAGTTTCATAGACGAAGAAGTGAAGTCTAAGTGTGATCACATCACTTGTTTAGATAGAACAGCGAGCAAAACTCCGGTACTTGACTCTGGTCCATGTTCTTTCTGCTGCCCCATCCTCCCCCTGTCAAAGCCACAGCCTCAGGGATGGAGAAGACATAGGAGAAATTATCCAGGCTTCCAGTCATAATTTTACAGATGAGGCAATGCAGTTTAGATAAGAGACGGAAGGGAAGAAACTCCCCTCAGGCAGAGCAACTAAGAACAGGATTAGTGTCAACAGGAAAGTTGTTACAGAGTGCTGTAGGGAGAAACCACTTCAGGTAGAGGGAATCGGAAAAGACTTTAGGAAGGAATAGCATCAGTTTGGAGGACCTTGAAGAAAGAAGGAAATATAGAAATCAGATGGGGAAGCAAGGGAAGGGAAAGGAGCCCAAGTATTGTAGAATGCTTGAGAATTTTGTGGTCCAGTCAGTTGTCCTAGTCAAAGGCACGCTGTGGACAGTTGTATGTCAGGCTAACGGTGTGTCAGTGTGTGTCATTGACGTGTTTGAACAGGTGAGTACTATGGTCAAGCCCAGTTTTTAGGAAGATTTAATCAGGAAGCATCAGATAGGGTGGATGCATACAGGGCAGGAATGGAATCAGAGACATAAAGGATATTCTTGTCATAGTAAAGGGAAGTGTTAATGAGGGCCTGACTACAACTGTGGCAATGATGGCTGCCGGGACATACGAACTGGAAGTGAAGCCGAGCTTGGTCAGGGAAAATTATGAGTTTGATTTTAGACCTCTTGCATTTGAGATGCTGGCAGGCTGTCCCCATGGACATGTCCAGCTGGCAGCTGGAAAAACGAGCCTGATGGTGGAAGCAGGTTAGAGAACAGAACCTAAAAATCTGCCTTTGTTTTTAGAGTCAGGAAAAGAGAGAGGAATCAGGGAAAGAGAGAGAGAAAAAGCATTCCATGTGTGAGAGACTGCTGGAACACAGCTTGATGGAAGCCAAGGAATCAAAGAATTTCAAGGAAGGAGCAGTAAAGTGTTGCCTGTTGCAGGAGGCCAGAGCTAATGGTCCTGGGACTGGGGGTGCAGTGTGTGTCAGTAAAACAGGCAGAGGACAGAATACCTTGGAACCTAGGCATGGAAGTGAAGGAGTAATTTAAGCTTACACCAAGGAAGGAGTGTAGCTGAAAGAAGGATTTTAAAATTATACATTCATTTATTCCCTTATTTACATTACTGTAGGAAAGACATAGGCCTGTTTGTCAGAGAAGTGTAAAGAGAGAGTAGAGACTTAAGATGTAAGCGGCCGTGTCGCAGAAATGGCTCAGAGGCCAGAGAGGCCCTGATTTCCTTCAGGACAGATTGGAAGTTACTGGTGAGAGTACAAAAAGGGGAAGTTAAAAGAGAAAGAATATTGTTTAGTGAGTGCAGAGTTTCAGTTTGGGATGATGTAAAAGCTCTGGAAATGGATAATGGTGCTGGTTGCACATTGTGAATGTGCCTAATGCCCTTAAGAATGGTGAAAGTGGTAAAATTTATGTTGAGTATATTTTACAAAGAGAGAGAGAGAGAGAGAGAGAGAGACAGAGACAGAGACAGAGACAGAGACAGGATGACCGTAATCTTTCAGTCAAGTAGGTGAGCGTGACCGCTGAGAGCTGGCCCTGAGGCGAGGCCTCTGAGGGTGAGTTTACAGGTATTCCTACACCAGGAGTCCACTACAAATGGATGCCAGAATGGCCCGGTTTTAAGGACGATGTGAACGAATCTCTTTTTCTTGGTAAATCTTAATCCTGTCATGTTCATCCTTTGCTTAAAATTTGCCAACAGTTTCCCATTTCTCTGAGGATAAAATTCTGACTCTGCCAGGACCCCCCAGGCCTGGCAGGAGCTGAACCCTGCTTGCCTCTCTCACCCTGATCCACAGCACATTTCCCCTTGAACTCTTCCACTGCACAGGCCTTCTCAGGACCTCAGGTGTGTCAAGAATATTCTCTCCCCAGGGCATTCGTATGTGTTGTTTGCTCTGACTGGCCTCTCTCATCCTTTAGGTTTCAGTTTGAATGTCCCCTCCTGAGGAAACCCTGGAAGTGGCCTCCCTTTCCCCATTATCCTTGATCACAATGTTAGGGCACTCGTCACTGTGGAGCAGCATATGTATTTGTGTGTCAACTTGTTTATTTGCTCCCTCCCCCACTAGTCTGTGAGTGAGATGGGCATAAGAATCACCATATTTGTCCTGTTTATCCCCAGGGTCCAGCAAAATGCTTTCCGCGTGTAATAAGAACTCGGTAAATAGTTGCTAAATGAGTGAATGAATGAACGAATAGATAGATCAATCTCTTCACTTTTTGCAACAGTGCCCGCCAGCCTAGGCATGAGAGAAAAGAAAGCCGAGAGGGGCAATTACATAGGACTGGGAATGACAGTGCGGGGCTGAGGGAGGTAAGGAATTTGGGGGTGTTAGGAACAACACTACTCATAAAGGATGGATTCTGAAGGCAGGCTGGAAATGGAAGTCATTGAAGCAGGAGGGAGGGAGATGAGCTGGATTACGAAAGTCATCTCAACTTTGAGCACAGGTACATTGATCAAGAACATTCTGCACGTCTAGTTACATAATGAAGTGTTTCAATATGCACAAACATGTATGAGGAGTTGAGGGCAGTGGGGAACTTACCATATTCAAGAGAAATGGATGCATGAACCCACCAAGGCCTTAGATAGACTGACTAAGATGAAAGTACCCAAACAAGGAAGTGGTACATATCTGTGCTCTGCATAGCAGTTGAGGGTGGTCAGGCCAGAGAGCCCAATAGATTCTCGCCCCGATTCCCTGAGTGCCCAGCACTGTCTGAAACACGAGTAGCAGGAAAATCTGCCTTGAGCACTTGCTCTAACTCCGCACTTGCACTGTACACATTAGCTCATTTAAGCCTCATAACAATCCCCTCTGGTAAGTAATTTTCTGAAGATCGGACAGTAAGCAAAGTGGCAGAGCCCCCGTTAAACTCAGGCTTCTCTCTGCAGATGTGGGCTTTTCCTCTTCTAGCTTGTTACCAAGTGTATGGGCCTTCGCATTCATGGTCGCTGCTCTTAAGGAGATGACAACCCAAAGCAATCCCAGAGAGGGTCGAAAATGAAGGTCAAAGCCTCAGAAGGTTGACAGAAGACAGAGTTTCTATATGTTCATGTGAGACAAATAGTTGGCCCCTCACACAACATTTAATTACCAAATTACTTGCATTTGGGCCTCAAATCTTTTCTTTTGCAAAGGATTGTTTAAAAATACCTTTCC